>NC_057861.1:253247296-253482296 GCF_019393635.1 Dromiciops gliroides
CTAATGTTAAACCTGTGAGAATCAGGGTGCCACCCCCCTGCTGAGAAAGACATTGTGAGAACCAGGGCAGCGCCACCCTGAGAAGAAAGCATGTGACTAACTTCCAGAAGTTACATCTATTCATAGAACCTCCTGTAAGTCATGTCAATCAATGCTACCAGTCAATTAGCTTGGAGCTGTGTGTGTGGGGACCGCTCCCTCTTGTGGTCCCGCAAAAAGCTTCTGCTCTAGGAGAACGGGGTTCCTTCTTGTCGTTTGGAGGTTGTGGTAGCAGCAGCAGGTCCATATATATATATATATATGTTCATAATAACACTTTTGTGGTATCAGAGAACAGGAAACAAAATGAGTTCCCATTGAGTGAAGAAAAGTTAAACAAATTATGAAGGTAACAGAATATTCCTGAGACATAAGAAACAGCAAATAAGAATCCAGAAAAGTAAAAGGAGAATCACATGAACTTGTACAGTGAAATAATGTTATATAACTATAATGACCAAGTCTAGCCCTGGAGAAAGGTGGAAAAAATGCACCTCTGTCCATTCACTGCAGAACTTGGAAAATAAGGTTGAAGAATACTGTGGGTACTGTTAGGCACATTCAATGTATTGGTTTTTGTGAACTACTTTTCTTCTCCTTTTTTAATCTTTGTTACAAGCCATAGTTTCTGGGTATGGAAAGGGGATAGATGTTGAATATATTTTGACATGTACATGATACAAAAGCAAAAGGCACCGATAAAATAAAATTTTTAAGGTAATATTAAAAAAGAACAAAAATGGGTCTGAATGTAAAATAAGTAGGTTAATGTCATCAACAATTATTCTCATGACCTAAATCTATCTATAATTCAGATAATTGTTCCTTTAAGTGCTTAGATGATAGGACATTCAGTGCTTATGTGTCATTATCAGAAACAAGCATTTATTAAATGCTTACTATGTACCAGACACTGTGCTAAGCAATGAGAATAGAAAGAAAAGCAAAAACATTGTCCTTTGCACTTAAGGCACTCATGCTGTAATGGGAGAGAAAACATGCAAACAACTATGTACATGCAAGATTCATGCAATGTAAATGAGAAGTAGTCTTTCAAAAGGAAGGCTCTGTTTGGGGGAGGGCTGAGGAAGATTGGTGAGGGCCTCTTGCAGAAGGAGGAATTAGGGATGAGTTTAGAAAGAAGACAAGATTGTTGAAAAGGTAGCACATTCCAGACGTGAGGGACAGCCAGGGAAAGGTCAAAAAATGGAGTGTTGTCTGTGAGAAATGGAAGAAACCCATGATCTGAAGGACTTTAAATGCTAATTAGAGGATTTTACACATGATCCTGGAGGTAGGAAGGAACCACTGGAGTTTATTGAGTAGGGGAGCCACATGGTCAGGCCTGCATTGTAGGAAGATTACTTTGGCAACCAAATGGAAGATGGACTGGAATGGGTAGGGAGTTGAGGCAGGGAAACAAGCCAATAGACTATTACAGTAGTCCAGGTGTCAGGCAATGAGGGCCTATACCAGGGTAGCAGCTTTTTGAGGGTGAGAAGATGTATAGGAGAAATGTTATAAAGGTAGAAATGGGGGGGAGCTAGGTGGTACAGTGGATAAAGCACTCACCCTGGATTCAGAAGGACCTGAGTTCAAATCCAGCATCAGACACTTGATACTAGCTGTGTGACCCTAGGCAAATCACTTAACCCTCATTGCCCTGCAAAAATAAATAAATAAATAAATAAAGGTTAAAATGGCAAAACTGGACAACAGATTGGATATGTAGAGAGTCAAACATAGGATTTCTTGTTTTTCCATTACAATGGCATTACATTGCAATTACAATAGGGAATTACAATTCCCTACTTCATGAGAGGTCTCTTTTCACAAAGCAAAATAATAAGATAAATTAATAATATAGTGGCCTTATTTGAAAATTCATGCAGCATTCCATGTATATAGCACCTTCCAATTGTATATTTTTTAAAAAATTAATAAGGGGAGGCAGCTAGGTGGCGCCGTGGCTAAAGCACTGGCCCTGGAGTCAGGAGGACCTGAGATCAAATCCCACTTCAGACACTTGATACTGGCTGTATGACCCTGGGCAAGTCACTTAACCCTCCTTGCCCTGAAAAAAAAATTTAATAGGGGCGGCTAGGTGGCACAGTGGATAAAGCACCAGCCATGGATTCAGGAGTACCTGAGTTCAAATCCGGCCTCAGACACTTGACACTTACTAGCTGTGTGACCCTGGGCAAGCCACTTAATCCCCATTGCCCCACAAAAAAAAAAAATTAATAGAAATCTCTTTTCTGTTCTTCTAATCCTTATTCCATTAACAATAAAGAGGGAGGGGCAGCTAGGTGTTGAAGTGAATAAAGCACCAGCCCTGGATTCAGGAGAACCTGAGTTCAAATCTGACCTCAGACACTTGACACTTACTAGCTGTGTGACCCTGGGCTAGTCACTTAACCCTCATTGCCCCCCCCCAACAAATAAATAAATAAATACAAATAAAGGGGGAACAAAATTCTTATAACTAATATGCATAATTCAGCAAAACAAATTTCCTTAAGGCTGTATAAAAACACACACACATATATAGATATATGTGTGTATATGTGTGTATATACATACATATGCATTAGAGATATCTTTATCTACATGTTTTCTATGGTACCCTAAATCTCTTGCCTCACAATGTCATGAATAGCATGTTTTATCATTGACTTTCTAGATTCATGAACAGTCATTCAGTGACCAATGTTCTTACATCTTTTAAGGTTGTTTGTTTTTACAGTGTCATTACTATGTAAATTGTTCTCCTGGTTCTACTCATTTTATTCTTCATCAGTTTGTAAAAGTCCTCAAAAAATTTTCATTTTTATATTGATGTTATGGTACAAATTGGTCTTTAGGTTTTGTTCACTTTACTCTACAACACTTCATATATGTCTTTTCAAGTTTTTAAAATTATCTGTTTCCTCATTTCTTATAGCACAATAGTACTCCATAACATTCATATACCAGATATGAATAGTCAGTACTCAAGAGAAGAAATTTAGGCTCTCTATAACTATATGAAAAAAGAAATGCTCCAAATCATTACTAACTAAAGAATTGCAAAATAAATCAGTTCTGAAATTCTACCTTACACCCAAGAGATTTGCAAAGATGACATCCAGTGACTTCTACCAATTTGTTCTCTATGTTCTGGTTCCAATATTTTGGGTAATTTTTCTTTTTGATTTCCTGAAACACAGTATTCAAGTTTTATATTTCTTAGAGACCCATTGTTCTTAGTTTATCTCTCCAAGTTCCATGTGATGGATCATTTATTTATTTATTTATGCGGGGCAATGAGGGTTAAGTGACTTGCCCAGGGTCACACAGGTAGTAAGTGTCAAGTGTCTGAGGTCGGATTTGAACTCAGGAACTCCTGAATCCAGGGCCAGTGCTTTATCCACTGCGCCACCTAGCTGCCCCGATAATTTTATAGATGTATGTACTCATCCAATTTTATTGTCTTTTGACTTTATTCTGATTTTTTTTGGTTTCATCTCCTCCATTCTTTCTTTTAGAATGCTCACAGCTTTGCTGAGGTTTTCTAACTTCCATTCTTGAGTTCCATGACTTTTGAGTATTTTTATATCAAAAGCTTGAATTTCACAGCCTATTGCCACATTCATTTTTGTTTTTTAGTATAAACTAATGATCTCTTGTAGGGATACTATGGATACTTTTCCACTGGGGCAGATTGGTAACTCTTCTGTATTTTACTGTCTTAGAACGTTATAAAGTTGTCTGAAGACATTGAGAGTTTTAGTGACATACCCATGGTCACGCAGCTAGTGTGCGATATGTATGCTTATATATAAACATACATACAGAAGCCGGACTTGACCCTAATCATTGTTGGCCCTAAACAGGCAGTGTGGATGGACATTCGGCTAGGCCTCAGTCAGGTCGAAAGAAGGGATGGTGCTGGATTACATTTAGGACATTGTATGGTACTTTCAAAGCTTCTAAGTTTTTCCCTTTTGTAAAAGCCTCTTTCTTCAACACACAAGTTCTCTCAGTGATGATGACGATGACGACAGTTATGGTAATTAACGTCACCATCATCATCATTGTCCAAGGTAAATACAAAAATAATTCAGTCAGGGAAATTAATATTCCCCCAATTCTGCTCTCCCTTATGCAAAACTAGAAGTGAATGGGAAAGACTGAACAGAAAAGTGACAACCATCAGGGTAGAGAAAGTATTTTTAGAATTAGCAAATTCATCCTCCCAAAAGAGGGTGTCCTTCTTGAATAGTTCATTGTCATAACTGCAGCCTTTGTATCTTCTATAACTCAATGTTCATTGAACAAATGGGGGTGGGGGGAATAAGACAGACCCATTCCTGCCTTAGGAACATCTGTTTCTGGGGGAATGTTGGCAGAGTTCACAAGTGATGTCAGATACCCAGTAATAAAGATAACAATCTGGTCAATTCTTATCCTAGCATTCTTTCTTCCTCTCGCCAAGCTTCAAGTTGACTGAAGCCCTAGGGGCTAGAAGTCTGAAATTGGTAACAGTCTGCATTAAGCTAAAACAAGCAGTGGATTAAGAGTAGGAAATACTTGCAGCTAACGTTTTTCTGAGTTCTTTAAATATTTGCATTCAAAATTCCTCTGAAAGACCTGGATGTGATGTTGGTTGAGAATAATGGAAGAAAACCTCCAGAGGGAAGCAACATTTGTTAATATTGAAATCTTCAAGAGTGGCAATGGTCATGCACCATTGTGAGTAAGGCTCAGGTTGAAGCTTCCGGATAACATCAAGAGCCTGATAGAATCATAGATTTAGAGCTTCAAGGGACCTTGCAGCTTAGAGGTCTTTGCATCCAACCCCTTCTTTTTACAGATGATGAGAGTGAAACAGGGTTGCACAGCTAATAAGCATCTGAGGAAGGATTTGAGTTTTGAGGGAAAGTTTATCAAAGTCATGGTCCCTTCCCTCAAAACACATAAGACAGGGGCGGCTAGGTGGCGCAGTGGATAAAGCACCGGCCCTGGATTCAGGAGTACCTGAGTTCAAATCCAGCCTCAGACACTTAACACTTACTAGCTGTGTGACCCTGGGCAAGTCACTTAACCGCAATTGCCTCACTAAAAATAAATAAATAAATAAATAAAACCACATAAGACAACAAGACAGATTCCTAGAATACATTTAAATTATTATATGTGTTTTCTAAAATTATTGCTACTACTGTATTTAATAAATCAACTGATTGCTATTTATATATTAATGGCTATTACACCAGTTTTGGTAGTAAGCATTTATTATTAATTAATATTGGATATCAGTAAAGTATTGGCAGCGTGTCTCCCTAACTTCTCATAGTCCCAGGCCTTTATACCTACATAGTCCTAAGAGGATGAGCACACACCAAGAGAAAGCATTCTGAGCCAAGGGAGCGGGATCAAGAGAGGGCAAAGAGAGTGACCCTGTCGTGGACAAGGGTTTTCTCCTCTTTAGATAGAGGTGGATCATTATGCATCGATCAAAACTAATTGGTTAGCATCATTCAATTCCATTGGTTGACACGACTTGAGGGTGGTCTAAATTAAAGTTAATTTTACTGATGACATAAGTGAAGAGACCCTAGATGAAGGGCAAATGGGAAGTCCAGTATCTGGGTATGGTTTGCTCCCAGCGGTTCACTGAGTTAAACAAAAGAGTCTACTTCCATTTCTTTTGTTCCCTTGGGTTTATCCCAAACAAGATTTGCTGAATTTCCTCAAGAACTGGACTTTAGGGACTTGGGGGGGGGCAGGAAGGATTGAAACTGATCTGTGGGTCCCCCCTAGAAATTCATTATTAATAATTGTTTTCTCGCACTATGTAACCTTAAGCAAGTTGATTCATTCACACGAATTTGATTTTCTCACATGTAAAATGAGGGGATTGCAGTAGCTAGCCTCTAAATTCTCTCCCAACTCTAACATTCTATCAATCTATAATTCTTTCAAATGTGGAGGAAGTGTTCCTCTTCTCTTTCTTATTCTGGTCCAACTGCGTGTCTAGAGTATAGCAAAGAGACATTTTTTGGACATGGCTGCTGTGTGGATTTGTTTTGCTTGACTGTGATTCTTCATTTCAAAACATTGTTTGCCCTTTGTCTCTGGGTTTTTAATTGAATAGGGGATCGGGGCTTAACAATAACATTGCCCACCAAAAAGAGTCATTTTTAAAATGCACAGAAAAAAACAGAAGGAAATTCAGAAAGCACAGACACGGGACAATTTTGAAAGCAATGAGTAAAATTCACATGTATATTATTTATATACTTACACATATATTTACATGTTTACATATTCATATATATTTACATATATATTATATATTATTATCTATATTTACCCAAAAACTGTGGTACAAAACTGAAATTCACAGTTTCTTATAAAATACTCATTTTCTGTTGTGAGCATGGAAATACTCTTTTTTCAGTGTTTAAGTTGAGACTGATTTTTTAAAGGCACTGAAATGATCCTCAATTGTCTCAGGGGAGTAAGGTTCAGGTCCAACAACACAACTTCCTCTGAGCATAAGTACAGAAACCAACCCACAAGAAGCTGTGTCTCTCCCTTGGGCTTGATGGTTATACCAGCATAGCCAACATAGAAACAGGCAAGCTGCTCTCAAGTGAAACAAGTCTTATTTTGTTGAGTATCCTTGTCATTCCATGGCTAAATCTATTCCCTTATTTGTTGTTGTTCAGTTGTTTTTTAGTCATGTCCAATTCTTGGTGACCCCATTTGGGGTTTTCTTGGCAAAGATACTGGAGTGGTTTGCCATTCCCTTCTCCAGCTCATGTTACAGATAAGGAGACTGAGACAAACAGGGTTAAGTGACTTGCCCAGGGTCACACAGCTAGTAAGTGTCTGAGGTTGGATTTGAACTCAGAAAGATGAGTGTTCTTGACTCCAGGTCTGACACTATGCACTGTGTCACCTAGCTGCCCTATATTCCCTTCTATAAACTGTTTAAAAAAAAAAAAGATTATTGGTTGGAGAATTGGGGCAAGCCTTAAAGATTATTTAATAAATAACTTGTTTTCATGCTATTCCATTACTACTATTGCCAAATTAGTTGGATTTTATAATATGCTTGTATTTTTGTCAAGTAGGTGGCACAGCAGAGAGAGTGCTGGGCCCGAAGTCAGTAAGTCCTAAGTCCAAAACCAGATTCTGACACTTATTACCTGTGTGATCCTGGACAAGTCATTTAACCTCTGTCTGCCTCAGTTTCTTGAACTATAAAATGGGGATAATAATAGCTCCTACCTCTTAGGATTATTGTGAGAATCAAATGAAATACTAACCATAAAGCTCTTAGCACAGTGCCTGGCACAAAGTAAGTGCTATATGTTAGTTGTTTTCATTGGTTTTTGTTGTTTGTTTGTTTTTTGGTGAGGCAATTAGGGTTAAGTGACTTGCCCAGAGTCTCACAGCTAGTAAGTGTTAAGTGTCTGAGGTCAGATTTGAACTCAGGTCTTCCTGAATCCAAGGCCGGTGCTCTATCTACTGCACCACCTAGCTGACCCTGTTGTTGTTGTTATTATTAAGCATTTAGCAAAGTGCCTGGCAATAGTAGGTGTTTAATAAATTCTTGTTCCATTGCTCTTTTGTTCTCTTTCCCTTTCATTCCCTAAGACCACAGGATATAGAGGAAAGAAAAAGGAGCTAGAAACCAGAACATACAGAGCCTAGTCTTAGCAGCGTCTGACCTTGTAAAAGTCATTTAAATTCTTTGCCTCTCCCACCTTTAGTGTCCTCATCTGCTAAATGGTGACAATTTCACCTTTTATTACAGCAGCATCATTGAGAGGTTCAAATGAGGAGAGGAAAGAAATATATAAATAGAGTTACCGCCAACTGGCCAGAATTTGGCCCATTAGACTACTATTTTATCACAAAGTCAATTGAGGTTAAGTCTAGGGCAAAATGGGATGAAATTGGGGTCATGCTAAATATAATCTGAGCAATGTGCCTAATTGGAGGGATATTGGAGGTGGGTGGTGGGATAGTTTTGAATTTAATAGCTCTTAATACAAATGCATGAGAGGCATAATTGGCAGAGTGCTAGACTTAAAATTGGGAAGGATTCAAATCTTATGTTGACCACTTATAAGCTGTGGGACCTCCAGTGAATCATTGAACCTTTCTGAACCTTGGGGAGCTTGCTGAGATTGCTCTATTAAGTTATAGATGTGTCGCCATTAGTTGGTATAGTACCATGGAAAGAACAAAAGATTTAGAGTCAGAGAAATGATTCAAATTTTGACTGTACCACTCATTACCCTTGTAACCTGGGGCAAGAAAGCTTCTCTGGACCTCAGTTTTCTTCTCTGTAAAAAGGACCATTAAAGTCCTTTCCTAATCTGATTCTGTGAAATGTTGTTGATGGAATCCTTGACTTGATTTTGAGCAAAATATATACAAGTGTGAAATATTATGATAACCACACAATAAACTCTAAAATTTTAATCTGGCTTAATCTTTAAGCCTGCATGGCCTATTCTTTTTTTTTCTTTGCAGGGCAATGAGGGTTAAGTGACTTGCCCAAGGTCACACAGCTAGTAAGCATAAAGTGTCTGAGGCTGGATTTGAACTCATGGCCTCCTGAATCCAGGGCCAGTGCCTTATCCACTGCACCACCTAGCTGCCCTGCATGGCCTATTCTTAACAATTAGTTAGTACCTGTCCAAGAAAGTTAGCTCAATTAATGAAATGGTTAAAATGGCTAAAGGAAGCTAGGAGTTGGAAAAGTATCTTCCTGAGTTCAAATCTGGCCTCAGGCACTTACTAGTTATGTGACCCTGGGTAACTCACTTAACTCTGTTTGTCTCAGTTACCTCATCTGTAAAATGAGCTGGAGAAGGAAATGGCTAACCACACCAGTATCTTTGCCAATAAACCCCAAATGGGGTCATGAAGAGTCATAAATTGCTGAAATACATTTCCCCTGCAGACAGAAATAACAACCACCAAAAAAAAAAAACCAACCCAAAACTGGGACAACTTCTTTTGGTAAAACATTTAAAGAGTTAGAAGATCATAGGATATTAAAGCCAGAATTGACCTTAGACTTCAATCCAGCTACCATCAACCCTTACCTTAAGAGAGTAACTGCCTTACCCAAGGTCACACAGTAAGTAAAGAGGAGTCAGATTCAAGTCCACATCCTCTAATGTCACATTCAGTGTTCTTTCTACTACATACACCATATTATCCTCCCCAAAACTCTGTAAGGCAAGTAGTATAAGTATTACTTCCACCATTTTAAACATGACAAAATGCTGGCTCAGATAGCTGAAGTGTGTGACCTTACATGAGGTCACACAGCTAGTAGGAGGCAGGGCTCTTAGAAATTAATCTCACTGACTGTAGGTCCAGTTTCCTTTCCAAATCACCAAGATGCCTCTTCATTTGGCACTGAAGTCATAAATTAACATGGAAGGTCCCATGTAGTAGGCCCTAACATTTGCTACCAGCACTTACTCCCACTAATTTTCCATAAGCAAGGATTTTAGGATGATGATGGATAGAAGTGAAATTCTCCATCAAACTCATGTTTAGGTCCAATGTCTTTATATAAGGAATCTGGGTTGTTTTTTTTAATATATTTATTATTTTATTTTATTTTATTTTGGTTTGTGGGGGGTTTTTTTCTTTTTTTGCGGGGCAATGGGGGTTAAGTGACTTGCCCAGAGTCACACAGCTAGTAAGTGTCAAGTGTCTGAAGCCGGATTTGAACTCAGGTACTCCTGAATCTAGGGCCGGTGCTTTATTCACTGCACCACCTAGCTGCCCCCAAGGCATCTGGGTTTAACCCTGAAGATGAAATATACCCTGCAAGGACTGAGTTGACCTCATCCTGTTGGGAGTTGACAGTGAACTTCCAAATAGCAACCATTCAAAATGTGGGAGACAACTGGAAAATCTGACCCAATAGTAAAGGAATTCTGATCCCCCCAAAGTAAATAACAAAAGTTTCTTTTATACGGAACAACTTTCTGGGACAGTTGCAGTGTTGTGAAAAGGGAAGTTGTCCCTTCAGTCGTCACCTCCTAACAAAGCTCACAGAATTCCAACAAACAAGTCAGAGGACATGGGTGTGTGTGTGTGTGTGTGTGTGTGTGTGTGTGTGTGTGTGTGTGTGTGTGTGTGTGTGAGAGAGAGAGAGAGAGAGAGAGAGAGAGAGAGAGAGAGAGAGAGAGAGAGAAATGAATGATAACTTCTTTATTTTTTAGAGTGAGAGATTGAAAGCTGGCTCCTATTTTCCTGAGTGTGGGCCTTCCTTTAAATATAAACAACTGCTGAGCCTGAGAATGAGTTCCCTAAGTGGGTGCCAAATAAACATAAAATGACAAGCACAGATTTTTGGCTTTAGATAAAGATCTGGTTTTTCAACAATCCTCTTTGTTGACTCTATAGACAATGGTCTCAGTGTTTCTGAGCCAGGTCACTAGGACTTTGTGCAGTGTCTTCCCCACCCTGCCCCAGCCCCATTCACCATGCAGGCACAACCAAAGACCTCTTTGGGTTTGGAAGCTTAACTGTCCCCTCCTTCTGCCCCATTTCTTTAGAAATGCTTATTTATTGAAACTAAAGAGCCATGGTACATGAGATGGGGACTCTGTGGACCAAACCACAGGATTAGTTTGATGAGGGATGTGCTCTGTGGTTTCTGCTTGGCTAGGAAATGTAAGCATAATCCCAGACTGTATAACCACAGTAATAAACCCAGCTTGGGGTAGGAGGAATGGGGAGGGATGGGGGGTTGGAGGGGAGGAAGACCAGAGTATGTCATTACTCAAGATTCTTCCTTCTGTCCCCCATCTTTTAGTTTGCATTTTGTATCAGTCACCTCAATTTATCCTCAGAAAAATCTTATGACTTTTAAGAATAAATTTTAAAATTTTCTTTGGGGTGGGGGCATGGCAATGAGGGTTAAGTGACTTGTCCAGGGTCACACAGCTAGTAAGTGTCAAGTGTCTGAGGCTGGATTTGAACTCAGGTCCTCCTGAATCTGGGGCCAGTGCTATGCCACCTAGCTGTCCCTATCTTAAGATTTTCAAGAGCAGATAATTCCATTTTATGGATTGGGAAAGAGGCTCAGAGAAGTAAAATACTTGCCCAAAGTCACATCACTAATAATTGGCAGCACCAAGACTCAAATCCAGGTCCCCTGACTCTAAGTCCAGTATCTCGTCACTTGAATGTTTAAAGCTAATTCTTATCAATGTTCTCCTTTGTGTTCTATTTGAAATATTACTGTGTGTTCCATCACTACATGCCTAAATCATTTGTAGGCAGTAAGGAAGGAAGGAATAGATAGGGAGAGACTGAAGAATAGGGAATGGGATGATAGTGGTGGGGGGAAATATGGTGGGGAAAAACAGAAAAAGATGAGATTAAAAATGCATAGAGGGGGGGCAGCTAGGTGGCGCAGTGGATAGAGCACCGGCCCTGGAGTCACGAGTACCTGAGTTCAAATCCTGTCTCAGACACTTGACACTTACTAGCTGTGTGACCCTGGGCAAGTCACTTAACCCCCATTGCCTCACAAAAAAAAAATGCATACAGGGGGCAGCTAGGTGGTGCAGTGGATAAAGCACTGGCCCTAGATTCAGGAGTACCTGAGTTCAAATCCAACCTCAGACACTTGACACTTACTAGCTATGTGACCCTGGAAGAGTCACTTAACCCCCATTGCCCCGCAAAAAAACAAACAAACAAGCAAAAAAATGTATAGAGAGGGTAAGGAGAAGGGTCACCTCTTCATCCTTAATAAGAGTGAAGAAGGTGGTGAGAGAAGATGTCTGAGTGATATGGTATGAAGGGGCAGAGAGAGAGAGAGAGAGAGAGAGAGAAATATTGGCAAATAATTGAGTAACATCCCGAATTGAGAAGGTAGGAGTGGGGAAGGGATGTAAGGAAGACTTGAGGAGAGACTAGGCAATTTGGAACAGCCCCTGTGGAGAGTGGGATAGCAAATCGATTTGAGAATAATAGAAGTATTGTCTTGCTGTAGTAAGAAACTGATTAGATTAGATACACTTTTTCCAGACCCAGTCATCATTGTTTCATAATTTCCCCCAACTTTGTTCAACAAAATGCAAATAGGAATAAAGGA
Organism: Dromiciops gliroides; assembly: GCF_019393635.1. Lineage (NCBI taxonomy): Eukaryota > Metazoa > Chordata > Mammalia > Microbiotheria > Microbiotheriidae > Dromiciops > Dromiciops gliroides. The sequence goes on from NC_057861.1 coordinate 253,259,472, forward strand.
AAATGGTGGGAGTCATCCAGGGTTGGGGTTTGGAAAGGTATGATCAGTGACAGGACAAGAGGATGGTGAAGAGTTTTACTGCATAGCCAAGGGTTGAGATAGGGAAGGGAGGAGAGGATTGTAACTTTACAGGAAATGTTTTAGGAAAGAACTGAGAGGTGAAGGGAATAGAGGTCACAGAGAGGTTTAAGAACAGAATTGTGAATTATAAGGCATAGAGGAACATAGAATTATAAAATATTATGGTCAGATAAAGGACCTGCAGAGTTCAAAAAGATGGAAATCAAGCATATGGGTAATGGCAAGATCAAGGCTATGACCATTTCTGTGTGACTGAGGTAGAGTGGAGGAGTAGGGCATGGAATTTGAGCACATTAAGGAAGTGGGATGTTAGTGTATTTGAGGAAAATGCATGTTGAAGTCACATAGTATGAGAGCAGAAGTTGGGATGCAGAAAAAGACTGTGAGACAAGGATTGAATTCTCTGAGGAAGAAAGGCAAATGTTCTGAGAGTCAGTAAATCATAACTGCCAGGATCCAGATTGGGTCATATATTTGGATAAGTGTGAACCTCGAAGGAAGGGAGGTTACAGAATGGTGGTAGTAGGAGGGGAAGGCTGAATATGATAATGATAAGCAAGAAATAATCTGTCTCTACCCTGTCAACCAGTGAGTTGGAGGCATGAGAGAGTGTAGCTATAACTTGAAAGTGTAGTGATGGGGGTAGTGTCATCATGAAGTCATCAGCTCTCAGTGAATACCAGAAGATGGAAGAAATGAGAAAATAGGGAGTTAAGGAGATTTTCTCTGTCAAGTTAAAGACATTTCTTTAGTCAGCAAAACTGAGCTGAGTTTCAGAGCCACAGAAGGACAAAGAAATCAAGCTGTAAAGAGGCAAATAATGACCAGAGCAATATTCTATAGAGCCCTACAGACTTCCCAAATATCAATGTATTTAAAGAGTTTGGGGGACCTCAAAGAAATAGATAAATGTGAGCCATTACAACTGTAGTATACCCAGTGGGCTATTCTCCTAATTTTGTTTTGCACTTGCAGGTTGGCAGATGTAGCGTCTGCTACATCAAGTTCAAAAGAATAGTCTGTAAGCTTAGACCTATAAGTCTAGCTCACAAGCACCTCCACTGGGCTTACTCTTCATAGTCACTCAATAGACACAACTATCTCAAAGCACTGGCATTTACAAAAATGGTATAGTGAAAATAGTAGCTATAAAACTCTCCCCCATAAACCTTGGACAAAGTCTCCCATCAATATCCATAGTGTCTATGGGAGGAATGGGCATAAACTTATAGTATAATAGTCAATATCATATTGGTTCCAAAGTCAACATTGTTTTTTTTTATCCTTCATTCTCAAAGAGGACCAATGACATCAGAACATGATGTCTTAACTTGCAAGTGAATTGGATTTAAGTAGGACAGGGCTGTGCAAAATCACCAGCCTTACTCTCTCCTCCAGAGTCATCTGGGTCCAGTGGCAAGATATAGATCAGGATGACTGGAGATGGCCCTGGATGCAGTGGGAGATGTTGGTCTTTTTAAGCTAAGGTCTTTCCCAGGTCTCAGTTTGTTTGGGGCAATGCTCATTCAATTATTAAGGCTAGGTCAGAAACGAGGCAAAAAATGCCTTCTTTTACCTAGTTAAAAAATCAGTCTGGGAGGAGAAGACCCTCTGGGTTTCTGGCCAGAAGAGAAAAAATTCTTATTTACACTCATTCTGAGCCATCAAAACCCAAACAATGACCAAGTGAGGCTTGGACCGGGACCTATTATTGGCCAATCAGTGAGAGCCAGACTGATTTGGGTTTAAGGCTTGGTCAAGTAGCTGCATTTGAGTCCCAATGGGCTTTATCAAAACCTGCTTTTCTAATGCTGTATTTCAAGAAATCATAAGTGAAACTATATAAGGCAAAAAGGTAACTTTTCTACTGAATCACCATTGTTTCCCCCAAAATTCTATGGAAATACTATGCTAGGATTTCAGGAAGGTATTTGACAAGATCTCTCATTCTATCCTTGTGGACAAGATGGAGAGACACGGAACCAATTATAAATGTGTATTAAAAATTGGATGAACAACCAAACTAAAGATTTACAATTCATATATCAACCTTAACTTGGAGAGAAGTCTCTAGTTCAGCGGCAGAGTTCTGTCCTTAGTATTATTTTGTTCTACATTTATATCAATAGCTCAGATGAAGACATAGATTTTCAGTTCAATCAATAACAATCAGTATGTATTAAGTGCCTACTATGTGCCAGGCACTGTGCTAAGTACTGGGAATACAAAAAATAGACAAAACCTCAAGGAGTTTACAATCTAATTAGGGAGGCAAGTCAGCAAATATATACAGAACAAGCTATATAGAGGATAGATAGGGAATAATTAACATAGGGAAGGCACTGGAATTAAGAGGAGTTGGGGAAGGCTTCTACTATAGGAAGTCAGGGATGTCAGTAATTGGAGCAGAGGAGCATTTCAGGTATGGAGGACAACTAGAGAGAATGACCAGAGTCAAGAGATAGAGCATCTCTTTTGTGGAATAGCCAGGAGGACATTGTATACAATCAAAAGAGAATAGACATGAGTTCAAAGAGCATATATCAGGGAATAAGGTATAAGAAGACTGGAAAAGTAAGAGAAAGTTAGGTTTGAAGAGCTTTGAATGCCAGCCAGAGAATGTTGTATTTGCTCCTGGAGGCAACAGGAAGCCAATGGAATTTATCAAGTAGGGAGGTGACATGATCAGACCAGAGCTCGAGGAAAATCATTTTAGTGGCTGAATGGAGAATGAAATGGAGTGGGGAGAAATTTAAAGCAGGCAAATCCATCAGCAGATTATTGCAATAATCCAAGCATGAGGTGATGAGAGGCAGTGTCAGAAGATAAAAGGGAGCTATGTTGCAAAGATGAAGTTGACAGGACTTGGCAACATCTTGGATATGAGGAGATGAGTATGGTGAGAGATAGTGAGGAATCCAGGATGATTCCTGGGTTACAAGTCTAAGGGACTGGGAGGATGGTGTTGCCTTCTATAATAATAGGGAAGGTAAGAGGGAGGGATGGTTTAGGGAGAAAAAATAAATTTGGCATATGTTTAGTTTCAGATGACTATTTGATGTCCAGTTAGAGATGTCCTTTTTTGCGAGGCAATGAGGGTTAAGTGACTTGCCCAGGGTCACACAGCTAGTAGGTGTCAAGTGTCTGAGGATGGATTTGAACTCAGGTCCTCCTGAATCCAGGGTTTATGCTTTATCCACTGCGCCACCTAGCTGCCCTCTAATGTAGATTTTCCTTTATCCCCCAGTTAGACATGTCTTAAAGGTAGTTAGAAATGTGAAATTGGAAATCAGTAGAAAGATTGATGCAGGAAAGATAGATTCAAAAATCATCAGCATAGAAATGGTAATTAAATTCATGGGAACTGATGAGCTCACTAAGTGCAATAGTACAGGGAGAGAGGGCCCAAGACAGAAGCCTGAAGAACATCTACAGTTAGAGGGTTTTATCTAGAGGAAGACCCAGCAAAGAAGACAGAGAAGGAGCAGTCAAGGAGGGAGGAGAAAAACCAGGAGAAGAGGATGTTCCAAAAAACCTAAAAAGAAGAAAGAATCAAGGAGGAGAGGCTGATCAATAGCATCAATGGCTGTGGAGAGGTCAAGGAGAATTAGGATTAAGAAAAAGGCCATTAGGGGCAGCTAGGTGGTGCAGTGGATAAAGCACTGGCCCTGGAGTCAGGAGGACCTGAGTTCAAATCCGGCCTCAGACACTTAACACTTACTAGTTGTGTGACCCTAGGCAAATCACTTAATCCCAATTGCCTCACACACACACACACACACACACAAAAGAAAAAGAAAAAGGCCATTGGATCTGGTGATTAAGAGATTATTAGAAACTTTCCATTTAAGTGGAATTATAAGGTTAGAAGCCATATTGAAAGGGGTTAAGAAGAAACTGAGAGGAGAAAAAGGAGAGGCACCTATCATAGAGGTCTTTTCAAGGAATTTAGCTACAAAGGGCAGAAGAGATAATAGAATGATAATTAGCAAAGGGAAGGAGCAAATAAGGGATTTTTTAGGATAGAGGAAACAAGGGCATGTTTGTAGGCAATAGTGAATGAGCCAGTAGGGAGGGAGAGTTTGACAATAAGTTAAAGAGTGGGGATGATAGATGGGGCGATCAATTAGAGGAGATAGGATAGAATACAATCCATTGAACAAGTAGAGGGGTTAGCTTTGGTAAGAAGTAAATCCATTTGCAAATTAAAACAACTCTGAGGTACCACCTCACACCTATCAGATTGGTTAATATGACAAAAAATGAAAATGATAAATGTTGGAGAAGATGTGGGGAAAATTGAACACTAACTGATCCAACAATTCTGGTGAGCAATCTGGAACTATGCCCAAAGGGTTGTGCATACCCTTTGACCCAGTATCCCAAAGAGATCATAAAAAGGGTGTAAGGGGCTAAAATTCTAGCTATGATGTCTAAAATCTAATGAGTGGTCACCTTAAATTAGAAGCTTTAGCACCAGTCTTTGGCCATTAAACATTTATTAAACCATACTAGATATTAGAGAAAAAACACATGGAGTTAAGAAAAGGCCTATCTAGCCTAGAGTTCCAGCCTGGTCTGGTTCTTCCTCAAGTCCTCACCACAAGCCTGCTTCAACCATGAACTGCTCTCAAACTGAGTGTGGAAACATTTTATAGCTCTGGAGCAGAGGCGGTCCTTACACACTGCTTCAAGTTGATTGGTAGGCATCATCCAAATCCATTGGTTCACTGGACTTGAAGGTGGTCTCAAGTTGATTTAAAAGTCCTTAGCTGGGGCAGCTAGGTGGCACAGTGGTTAGAGCACTGGCCCTGGAGTCAGGAGTACCTGAGTTCAAATCCGGCCTCAGACACTTAACACTTACTAGCTGTGTGACCCTGGGCAAGTCACTTAACCCCAATTGCCTCACTTAAAAAAAAAAAAAAAAAGTCCTTAGCTTCTAAGAATAATACCTCCTTAAGGGCCAGCCAGGTGTGGTTACAATCTAATTTGAAGTAGGCTAATCAGCAAAGTCAATCACTCTCACTTAATTCAATCAGTTTAGCTTAGTCTCCAGGTGAGCCTTTGAGTATCTGCCAAATCCCATTATTTTCTCACATTCTCCCCTGTGCTTCATTAATAAACATTGTTTCCTCAATGAAGCAATAACATTACTAACAATGTAAAGGGAATGAAAAGAAAGAAAAGAAATTTGAATGACGTACTGACAAAGGCTAAAGGGGGCACTCCCCTATTGTAGGTGGACATCACAAACAAAAAACAAAAACAAACCAAAAAAACAAAAATAGAAACTGCCTTTATAGACATTCTGCTGCAGGGAATCAACATGTACGCTATAATTTATATACATACACACATGCACATATGTAACATATACATACATATACTTGTATACATGTGTGTGTGTGTGTGTGTGTGTGTGTGTGTGTAGAGAGAGAGAGAAAGAGTCATTTTATGGAGTAGGAGGGGAACTACTAATGGCTACAAGAATTAGGAAAGACCTCAGTTAGGATATGGCACTTCAGATGAGCCTTGAAGTCTAGGGATTCCAAGAAGCAGAGGTGAATAGGGAGAGCAATGCATGTATGAGGGACAACCTGTGCAAAAGCCCATGCATTTGAGATGGGAGATGGAATGTAAGGGATAGATAAGGGCAAGTAGGTCAGTTTGATCTAGATAATATAGTGTACAAAGGGGAAGTAATGGGAAAAGTCTGGACAATAGATTGGAGCTAAATTTAAAAAGACTTTAAATGTTAAGATAATACAATAAATGATTTTTAGAAATAAGGGGAAAAGTTATTTACTGGTCTGGAACTATATGCCAAACATACCAAGATAAAATATAATAAGGATGAATGTAAAATCTGTAGCAGGATTCAAAAAATCAACTTCACAAGTACAGAATAGATTTGACATGACATGATAATAATTTATATGAAAAAGAGTGTGTGAGATAGAGTGGCTTGCAATTTAAATATTTTTCACTGAGATGATATGGCAGCCAAAAAATTAGTGCCATTTTAGAGCATAACAATTATGATGTGTAAAATTTACTGTTGTTGCCTATTTACTGTCCCAAGTGTAGGGAAAATTAGCTGGGGTTCCTAATATAGTTATTACTTATAAATTAGAAGCTTTAGCACAAGTTTGGGGGCATTAAGCATTTATTAAATATATTATAATTAGTAAAGAGAGAACACATGGCTCTGAAAGATAGGAAAACCTAGCTAAGATCCACAGGAGAAGAGAAAAAGCCACCTTCACTTACGAGTCTCAGGCCAAAAAGAAGATCCTATGCCTGTGAGAGCAGAATCTACATGCAGGTTAGAAGAGAGGCAGTCTCTACACACCTCTCCAAGCTAATTGGCTGGTAGCATTCAAGTCCATTGATTGACATGACTTGTAGGTGGTCTTAAGTTAGTTAAATTCCTTTAGTTAATTAGTGTGATGTTTAAAAATTTAACTGTGATGTCTAAAAATCTAATGTATGGTCACCTTAAATTAAAAGCTTTAGCACCAGTCTTTGGACATTAAGCATTTATTAAAGTATATTAGGAGTTAGTAAAAGGAACACACGTAGCAAGGAAGAAATATGTCTACTTTCCTTATTCTCCCTGCTCCTCCTGCCAACAGCCAGTTCCCGAATGAAAAAGGGCCAATTCAATGAGTGAGCTTCACCTTCCAACTTCCTGTTTCCCTCCCCAAAAGGGGAGGTCCTCCAAGCTGATTGGTTGAGGGTGGTCTCCTGTTGATGTCATAGTCCATAGCCTCTGAGAACAACAACCCACTCAGGGCCAGCCAGGTGTGGTCTCGATTTAATCATACTTAAGTAGGTTTTCAGTCAGTCTCTCAGTCTCACCCAATTCAATCAATTCCAAACCAATCTTCAGGTGGGGGCCCCTAAGCATCTGCCAAATCCCATTATTTTATCACGGTTAGGAAGATTGATCTACATTTTCTTTGAAATTCTCCTGGTCCTGCAAAACCAGCCAGAGTTCCTGTGTGTGTGTGTGTTGGGGGGGGAGGGTCTGAGTCCCCAAAACCCTATTATTTTCTCACACAATAAAAATACAGTGTCCAGAGAGGAATGATAGTCCTATTATTTTCTGTTCTGGTAGGCTACATTTTAGAAGGGACATTTGTAACCTTGTAAAGAATTAATTGTTATTTGAGGTTTTTATGCCTCGGTGCACACTGGCCTGGGGCTCCGCAAACCCCACGGTGCTCCACCCACTGGTTGTAGCCATTGCCAGGGCTCTGGCACCTCACACCATCACCACTCGCCCGATGCCTACATGAGCCTGGCAAAATTATAATGATTGGAAGCCTAGTGAGGGCAGTCATGTGACTGCCAGAGTGGCCCTCCCATTGGCTGGGGCTGTGTGGGCTGTTTCTAGGTTTGGGGGAGGAGAATTGGGCATTCTAGGTGGAAGCCAGAAAGCGACAGGTGTGCTGCTGCGTATTTTCAGCTGATTCCTGGTCAGTGGTATTTTTTCAGGTATTATAATTTCCCTTTCCCCATTTTATTTCCTTTCCCTTGATCCTACTGATCCTGTTTGTTGTTGCTTTTTTTTAAGTTCGTTCTTGTTAAAATAAATCCTGTTCTGTTTTGAGGGAGGCTGCCGGTTTCCTTCCTTGCCCCAATATTGTGGCGAGCCACTTAGCTAGCACTCCCCAATTAAAAATTGGTCCCCACAACCTTAAACATTCCAGAGGGGGTGACCAGGATGGCAAAAAGACTGCCCCCAAAGTAAGCCCTGGCCCAGCTTTAGCCAGTCTTCTACTTTTCTCTCTTCCACAAACCAATATGTAAATGCAATACCCAGAATTAACTCCAAACAAAAGAGGACCACCCAGTTTACATCCCAAGCCCTGTCCATGGTACCACCATTGCCAAGGCTGGACTGTGAGAAAAGGAAGTAAGGGAAACTCCCACTAGCTGCAATTTAATCTTTGTTAAATGATCCTTAAGCTAGAATCTTCTCTTATTTTTCCTATGCTTATCAGCCCTGGATATATGCAAAGCTTAATGGAAAAAAATCTAATAATCCAAGCACAAATCATGATGAAGCAGCCCTTTTACTACTTAGTAACCATAAAATGTTAGATGGTAATAAAACCTTCCAGACTGGCTAAGTACTTCAAGGGAATATGTTTATCTATTTCATACTAATATATTTCCAACTCTAATAATACTTTCCACTCATTTTATCACTTGATACTTATATGGGGAAGAAGGGGGAAAATAAGGTAATACTTTTCCTTTAAAGCCTCATCTAATGTTCTACACAATCACAAAAGTTAATTCTATTTTTGAAATCAATCAGTCAACAAGCATTTATTAGTTACTGATTACATTGCAGACACTGTGATAAGGGTGAAAAATATAAAAGGAAAAGGAAAGAGTCATTGTCCTGATGGACTTTGCTTTCTATAAGGGAAAATAATATATATACGTGTAAACATCTAAGTAGATAATATACACACACAGTAAATATAAGGCAATGGTGGGGAAGTCAAGAGCAGCTAGGGGCATCTAGAAAGACCTCATATAAACTTCCCTTATAACTGATTGACTCAACCATTCTGTGGAGAAATTTGGGACTATTCCCAAAGGGTATATTAGGTCTCTCTATATATACTCTATATATACTGTCTATATCCAAAAAGAGATTAAAAAAAGAAAATGGCCTATATGTACAAAAATATTTATAGCAGTTCTTTTCTGGTGGCAAAAAATTGGAAACTGAGGGGATACCATCAATTGGGGAATGCCTGAAAAAACTGTGGTATGTGATTATGACAGAATACTATTGAGCTATAAGAAATGATGAGTAGCATGCTCTCAGAAAAACCTGGACTTACATGAGCTGATAGAAAGTGAAATGTACTGTGTACAAAGTAACAGCAACATTGTTAGATGATCAGCTGTGAATGGCTTAGCTATTCTCAGCAATACAATGATCCAAGAGAACTCTGAAGGACTTAAGATGAAAAATGCTATCCATTGGGGGTAGCTAGGTGGTGCAGTGGATAAAGCACCGGCCCTGGATTCAGGAGGACCTGAGTTCAAATCTGACCTCAGACACTTGACACTTATTAGCTATGTGACCCTGGGCAAGTCACTTAACCCCCATTGCCCTGCCAAAAAAAAAAAAAAGCTATCCATCCCCAAAGAAAGAATGGATGGTGTCTGAATACAGATTGAAGCATACTTTTTTTTTGCTTTATTTTTCTTGAGTTTTTTTTGTCTGTTTTCTTTCACAACATGACTAATATAGAAATGTATACACATGTATAACCTATATCTAATTGCTTGCCTTCTCAATGTGGGGGGGGCAGAGGGAAGGAAGAAAGGGAGAGAATTTGGAACTCAAAGTTTTAAAAAATGAATTTTTAAATTGTTTTTACATGTAATTGTGGATAAATAAAATACTAAATCTTTTTTTTTTTTTAGTGAGGCAGTTGGGGTTAAGTGACTTGCCCAGGGTCACACAGCTAGTAAGTGTCAAGTGTCTGAGGCTGGATTTGAACTCAGGTACTCCTGAATCCAGGGCTGGTGCTCTATCCACTGCGCCACCTAGCTGCCCCAATACTAAATCTTTTAAAAGCAATAAAATAAATATCCAATAGGCAACTGATTATGCATGACCAAAATTTAAGGGAAAGACTGAAACTCAATATATAGGTCTATGAGTTATTTGCCTAGAGATTAAAATTAATCCATGAAATGTGATGAGGTTACCAAGATAGAGAGCATAGAGGAAGAAGAGAAGGTGGTCAAAGACAGAACTTTGGTGAATAACCAGATTAAGGGGGTGTGATATGGATGATAAGACAGTCAAGGAGACAGAGGAGGAGACAGGAAGGAGAAGCAAAATAGAGTAGTGTGACAAAAACCTAGAGAGGGGAGAGTTTCCAGAAGGACAGTATGTTCAGTGGGGTGAAATATAACAGAAGGATGATGACTGAGAAAAGGCCATCAGTTTTGGCAAGATTGCTGGTAACATTTGCATTTAAGTGATGAAATTAGAATCCAATTTACAAAGGGTTTAGAATTAAAAGTAGAGAAAGTAGAGGCAATGAGTATAGACAACATTTTTTTTCTAGGAGTTTCACTATGGAAGGGATGAAATATATAGGATGATAACTTATTAGGGTGCTAGTGTCTAATGAAGATCTTTTTTAGTGGATGGACATCTCTGTAGGTAGTGGGAAGGAAATGGATTAGAAAATTATGATAGTGGAGAGAGTCAAAGAGAACTGAGATTGTAATCTGCTGGGAAAGCAAGAATCAGATCAAGTGTTTACATGGAAGGATTAAACATGTCAAAAATTAGGTCCATCACTTTGTCAAAGACCAGGGGAAAGTTGGAGAAAGCATGATGGGATAATGTCATGGGCTTTTGAGATGAAGAGAATAAGAGAAGAGATGACTTCAGTTCTCTCAGTACAGTTAGAGGCAAGGTATTCAGCTGAGATACAGATAAGAGGAGAAATGGGAGAATTGAAAATAGAAGCTAAAGTTTGGAACAGCTTTTATGGGGAGCAATCAGTTAGTGAGGAATAAAAGGACTGATTTAATGCAGTGAAGTCCCAGTTGAACTTGAATAACATAAATTTATAATATATTCAGGCAGAGCAGTTGCAAGACTTCCTCCACCTCTATTCAGTAACTCATGAGTAGGAGTGGAAGAGGTAGGTGGTTGGGAGAAATCCAGGCCTGAGATTTGGCGAGAGTTAAGTAGAAATAGGATAAGGAAGTGAGTGGCTGAAGAGCAGAGAGTAATATAGAGCTAAACATGTTTAATTATAGAATGGAAATTGAAAAAAAATGAAAGTACAATGAGTATAAGGGGAATGATCTGAATGTTGAGGAGTAGATGGATTGGAGGTCTCAGGTAGGGAAAAATAAGTTTAGAAGGGATAAGGAATAAGAAGTGGAATCATGGAAAGTTGTGATCAAATTGAAGAGTGTCAGAGTTAAATAAAGGCATTAATAGTGAGGCTCAATTTGTGACCATTCCTATATATAACTGAATTGGGGTGAGGGAGTAGGCCATTGAATTAAAGAGACTAGGGAATTGGGAGATTAGAGAATTGGGGCAACATCTACAAGAGTATTAAAATGTGTTGAGTCAGGTACTAAACTTCTTGAGAAATAAAGGAGAATGACCAGTGTATAACATGATTTGATTAGGTAGAAGAGGTTGATGGAGTGGAATTCAAAGGAAAAAGGGATGAATATGAGAGAAGTTGTGGTGGTGGAATCAATAAGATCCAGCTTCTGATTAGATATGGAACATAAAGGAGAGTGAGTATATGAGAATGTAAAATTGAGTTATTAGAACTAACGTTGTCACCCTAAACTGGCATAGGCATGTGTAAAGAATTCATTGTTATTTGAGGTTTTTATGCCTCAGTGCGCACTGGCCTGGGGCTCCACAAACCACACAGTGCTCTACCCACTGGTTGTAGCCGTTGCCATGGTGCTGGCACCTCACATCATCACCACTCGCTGATGCCTACATGGGCCTGGCAAAATTATAATGATTGGAAGCCTAGTGAGGGCAGTCGTGTGACTGTCAGAGTGGCCAGACAATTGGTTGGGGGCTGTGTGGGGTTTCTGGGAACGGGGAGAATTGGCCTTTCCAGCTAGAAGCTGGAAGGCAACAGGAGCTCTGTTGTGTATTCTCAGCTGATTCCTGGGAGGTGGTATTTTTCAGGTTGTATAATTTCCCTTTCCCCATTTTATTTCCTTTCCCTTGATCCTACTGATCCTGTTTGTGTTTTTTTTTTAAAGTTCGTTCTTGTTAAAATAAATCCTGTTTTGTTTTGAGGGGGGCTGCCCGTCTCCTTCCTTGCCCCAATAATGTGGCGAGCTGTTTAGCTAATACTCCCCAATTAAAAATTGGTCCCCACACATGTTAGGGAAAAAATATCTTAAGGGGAAAAACAGTAAGTTTCATTTTGGACATGTTGAGTTAAAATGCCTTATGATATATTCAGCTGTATGAAAAAACATATTTATAAGCACATAAAGGGAAACTTCAAGAAAAGTGTGGGAAGGGAACAGACATGTGGTTATTGTTTGTTGAATATAAGGAAAAAATTGGCTAGAAAGAACAAAACACTGCCTTACAGATTCACCTCTTAGAAGATTTTTTTTTTCTCATATGTGCAGGGTATCCCAAAAGTCTTAGTAAAGTTTTAAGCTATTAAAGTATTAAATTGAACTAAGACTTTTGGGACACTCTATATGTCACAATTGCTGAAGATTCCCGGAAAGACGCACCAGCCATAACTTCATCAATGCTCAGATTATTAATACCAAGCAATATATCAAACTAGGTAAAGAATACTTGTTAAAGGTGTTTGCCAACTCTATGAGGAACATGATTAGATGCCTACTATGTACCAGGCTAGAGTACCAAGTGCTTTACAAATATTAGCTCATTTGATCCTCAGAACAACTCTGGGAGGTAGATGCTATTATGATATCCATTTTATAATTGAGATATTGAGTCAGACAAAGGGGAAGTGGCTTGCTCAGGGTCACACAGCTAGGAAGAATCTGAGGCCAAATTTGGACTCTAATCTTCCTGACCCCAGGCACAGTGTTCTATCCACTGTCACCTAGCTACCCCAGCTGTCTTATTCAAGATGACCAGTATAGATTCCAACTGGATAAGAGATTCCTTATATATGGTAAGGTTATCCAAATGTACTTGTTTGTGGGTGATGTGCTGGTTACAACATGATTCATATCACTTCAGGGCCCATTAAAATATATTAAATATCATTTAAGAGGGTTGGCCTGCTAGGAGGTGCAGTAGATAAAGTATTGGACCTTAAGGAAGGAAGACATCTTCCTGAGTTCAAATTTGGTCTCAGACAACTTACTATCTGTTTGACCCTGGGCAAGTCATTTAATCCTGTATGCTTCAGTTTCTACATCTGTAAAATGAGCTGGAGAAGGAAATAGCAAACCATTCCAGTATCTTTGCCAAGAAAACCCCAAATAGGCTCACAAAGAGTAGGACATGACTGAAACTACTGAACAACAACTACAACATCAATCCACATAAGAGAAATGAAGTGGAAAAGGAAGGATTATTTTCCAGTTTTCCAGTCTATGGCATGTTAGTTAGATGGACAACCCACAGAGCAAGTTCATATATGTGTGTGTGTGTACACACATGCATGTATGTGTGTGCACACATATGTATATATACATACAATACATATGTATCTATTTATATACATATACACACAAATACTAATACACATATATAGATATACATACACACATATATACCTTGAATAGACAATGTATATGTATAACGAATTGGGCTCAGGAAGGAAACAGGCTGACTTGCCTTTGGTAAACTGTGTAGCACTTTTAATGATCCCAACCTTCCCAATTTTTTAAACACCAGCATTCTTCCAGAGATGCTATTTGGCTCCAAATCATGATGTATCACCATCTCTGAGGAAACAAAACTGCAGGTCACACAAAGAGCAACAAGAACCACGCAGAGTGTATAATTAGGCTACAGCATATTACCAGCAATGAATTTGCATGCAACAATAAAAGATATCATCAGAGGGACGTACAACTGGAAAAGAAAGTGGGCTGGTCATGTAGCAAGAGTGAGGGATACTGAAAGATAGTCCACATGCTACACTGGTACTCACATAATGACAAGAGAGCTCAAGGGAGGCCCTTAGCGTGTCTGATGGATGCTGTGCTTTGGAGTTACTGGAGGATATGGACAAGATTTACTTATGGATGAGAAGGTATAGATGGGCTGTGGTCTGCATGGGTGGAGAGAGTACTTGTATCAATGAGATTATAGAACCATTAAAATATAAAAGACCAGGTGGCTTTCACTTTAGTTCCTGCAAACTCATAATTTCCTGTAGACTTCAAAATCATCTATAATCTGAGTCCAGGTTACTGGGATCTCTTCATTACGGGCCACATTGCTTTTCTCTTCTTATAATTCAGTCTTCCCCGTATGCAGACAAATTAAAAGAAATCTTTTTTTTTTTCATAGAAACTCAATGTGCTATACAATAGAAAAACAAACAAAAAAACCCCACAACAATATTCAGGCCCCCAGGTGACATCTGACTATCCAGTTTTGGAGAAAAGATACCTTATTCCCAAAATTCAGCCTGTTTTACATTATATTTCATAAAATAATCTATGGCTAACTAGGCCATTCATGGGCCTAAGATGCTTTAGAAGATCACAAGGACTCATATAGTCCAGGGAGCAAAGCTGGGGAAATTGGTCACAGATACATTTCAGAATAATTTTGAGAGCAACACTGAGGAATTAGGCTCAAAAATATTTGCTAGTCAACAAAAATTTCACTAGTTAGGACTAATCCACAATTAGCAGTGTCAATGATAAGGCATTCAATGACATCACATCTCAATCACTTGAGAAAATGTAGGACAGTGGTATGTTCCATTCCTATTCAGATTTTCTTTCTCTCCAGGAAAATTTTTTTCTGCCAACTAAACCTATTTAATTTGGCTTCTGGGGTTATGGGCTTGCCTAATTTGTTAAGGATGGCATAAACCCACTTCATGGAGAACTTTTTTTTTGTGGGGCAATGAGGATTAAGTGACTTGCCCAGGGTCACGCAGATAGTAAGTGTCAAGTGTCTGAGGCTGGACTTGAACTCAGGTCCTCCTGAATCCACAACTGGTGCTTTATCCACTGCGCCACCTAGCTGCCCCCCTCATGGAGAACTTTTGAGAGAATATATTTACTCTTATAAGATGCTGAGGATCATCTAAAGGTTCATTTGGGAACACAAATGTATCAGCATGTCCTGCCCCCCACAACTATAAATGAGAATCAAATTTCCTATTGATTTCCTATTGACCTACTCCCTTCAGGAATAACAGAAGTCAAATTAGAAGGGGCCTCAGAGACAATCTTGTACAAACACCCTCATTTTTACAGATGAGGAAACTGAAGCCCAGAGAGGTTAGGTAACTTTCTCAAAGTCACACAGGCAGCAAGCATTAGAGGCAAGATTTAACCCAAATGCTCAACCCCAAAGTCATTGTTTTTATCACTCTGCCTCATTGTCCTCTACCTACCCTTCTGAGCCTATGCTGCTTGGTAGGGGTAATTATCCTAGTAATTTAACAAAAACCTATCTAGTCACAAAGAATTCAAAATTGAGGGGATGGCCATCAATTGGGGAATTGCTGAACAACTTGTGTAATGTGATTATGATGGAACACTATTGTGCTATAAGAAATAATGAGCAGGATGCTCTCAGAAAAACCTGGAAAGAATTACATGAGCTGATGCAAAGTGAAATGTACTGTATACAAAGTAACAGCAATATTGTAAGATGATCAGTTGTGAATGACTTTACTGTTCTCAGCAATACAATGATCCAAGACACTCTGAAGAATTTATGATGAAAATGCAATCCATTCCCAGAGAAAGAACTAATGGTGTCTGAAAACTGATTGAAGCATATTTTTTTAGTTTATTTTTCTTGTGGGTTTTCTGTCTGTTTTCCTTCACTACCTGACTAATATGGAAATGGTTTGCATGACTACACATGTATAACTTATATGGAATACCTTGTCTTCTTAAGGGGGTGGGGGAAAGGAAGAGAATTTGGAACACAAAATTTTTTAAATGGATGTTAAAATTGTTTTCACATGTAATTGGGGGGAAAAATAAAATTCTAAATAAATGGAAAAAATGTATTTAGTCATCCTACATTTAATCTTTTCCATAAGAATCTTTGTGGTGACAAAATGGAGCTAAAGTAGCCATCAATAGTTTATTTCCCCAAAATGGGGAGTAGACTGTAACTTCAAAACATTCCCCTACTGGGGACTCAATGTTGACCCCTTAGATCCCTTGTTTCTGTCAGGTTCCTATCATTTTGTTCCTTTACCCATTCTTAGAAATTATCTCCTCAGAAATCCCCAACACCCTTTGACCTCTTGCTTAAATCTCTGTAGAATGATTCAGATGTATTTAAATATACTACAGAGATTTAAGCAAGAGGTAGAATGATTCAGATGTATTTATATATATATATATATACACACACACACACACAAGTCTTTGAAATCTACTACTGTTTGGCTAATGTCTAGTGTATCAGGCTTCATTTGCTAATAAATTTTCCTTGCAGAGTTTATTAGTACTTGAAAGACTTTCTTTGGGCCAAAACAAACAAACCAACCAACCCAGAACCAGAATTCATTCTCTCCTCTCTCTCTCTCTCTCTCTCTCATACACACACACACACACACACACACACACACGCTGCCAAATGTACTGCTTTGTAGGAGCCTCCCTGCTTCACAGGGCTTGTTTCCCTCCAGGTTCCTCTGGCTCCTTCAATTAGGAAAGCATTCCTTTGAACGTAATATAGTTCCTGGCTCAACAACCAGATGACTTTGCCTTCCAACCTTGCTTTACAGATGCTACAGACACTTTTGATGTAATGATTGGCAGTGCCCAGAGAGCTCTCTCCTAAACTGCCATTGTCTCAGCATTGTTCCCATGAGCTCTGTGATGCTCTGTGAAAACACAGGAGCTTTTGTTGTTGTTGTTGTTGTTCAGTTGTTTTTGGTTGCTTCAGACTTTTTATTATACTATTTGTGGTTTTCTTGGCAAAGATACTGGAGGAGATTGTTGTTACCCCTTCCAGTTCATTTGGGGGGGGCAATGGGGGTTAAGTGACTTGCCCAAGGTCACACAGCCAGTAAGTGTCAAGTGTCTGAGGCCGGATTTGAACTCAGGAACTCCTGAATCCAGGGCCGGTGCTTTATCCACTGCGCCACCTAGCCAACCCCCCCCCCCAGTTCATTTTACAAATGAGAAAACTGAGACAAATAGGGTGAAGTGACTTGCCCAGGGTCACATAGCTAATGTCTGAGGCTGGATTTGAACTCAGGAAGATGAGGCTCTAGGTCTAGCACTCTATCTACTGCACCTCCTAACTGCCCAGAAATAGAAGCTACTCATCAATTCTTATTTCCTAAACATCTAAAATTGCATTGCTGAAAATAACCAAGTCATTCACGGCAGATCATCCTACAATATTACTGTTATTTTGTATACAGTACATTTCACTCTATTTCAGTTCATGTAGGTCTTTCCAAGTTTTTCTGATATCCTGTTCATCTATGTTTTTTGTTTCCTATAAAGTAACTAACAAAAAAGAATAAACCTTTCTTTCTAAGGCTACCTTCAACCTATTGCATATTTATCTCATATGCATGTTTTCTCTCCCATTAGAAAAATATAGTAAGCTTCTAGGGATGGGAAGCTGGAAACTCTTTTTGCTTTGTGTCTGGCACTTGTGTTTAATAAAAATATTTGTTGTTCAATTGATAGAAATGCCTATTACACTTTTGTCTTAGTATTTTCAGTATCTGGTACATAGTAGGCACTTAAATGCTTTTTTGAATTGAATCACTTAAAAGACACTGTATTGTACTAGTTGTTTTGAATAACTTTCTCATATTTCATTTGCACCACACCCCATTGTCCTATCCTTTCTTCCCTTCCACAAACACACATGTAAGAGGAAAGCAGAGCATAATGCTATGCATATGTTTACCCAGTGGGTTGCAATGGCAGGATCTGAGACTTTTGGCATGACTCTTACACCTACAGCTGGTCCTAGCCCACTGCCCAAAGCAACCAGAGTAGCCAAGGGATTGGAGAAGGGCTGACAGAGGGAGGAAACAGAAATTTCACACTGGGTAGATCCTGTTGCCCATGTTCACTCTGTGGCACTCCCAAAAGAAGCAGATCAGTATTAAGTCCAAAAACTGGAACCCTCTTACCAGCATCCACTACAACCATAATCACTAGTCTACCTAGGAATGGGCAGCCAGGGATACCTGGAGAATAAGAAGACTTTTTTTTCCTTTCATGCTGAAGGCATGCACATTAACGACAGCTAAAAATTAATTGAGTCAGAATGATAGTTTCCCAGAGGGAAATACAGAATAATTTTGAGATTATAGTTTTGATCTATTAAACTTCCCTTTCTTGGTGCCAGGAAATGTTTACATTCATATCCAGAAAATATCTTGCAAATGCCAACAAATCCTGCAAGGGAATTTCATTAGTAAAATGCTTGCAAATACAGTAGCCAGCTAGGTTGCTTAGTGGACAAAGCGCTAGAGTTGGAGCCAGGAAGACCAGAGTTCAAACCTTGCCTTGAACACTTATTAGCTGTATGGGCTTGGGCAAGTAATTTAACTTCTCTCAGCTTCAATTTCCTCATCTGTAAAATGGGTGTAAGAATAGCATCTACCTTATAGGGTTGTTGTGAGGATTAAGTAAGATAATATTTATAAATCACTTTGGAAACCTAAGAGTGCTATATAAATTCTAGCTATTATAATTAGTACCATAGTACAATATGGGTACTAAGATGCTGCAGTGGAAAGAGCAGTGGACTTGGAGTTAAAAAGACCTCAATTCAAATCCTGCCTTAAATGGTTAATAGCTCTATGACCCTGGGCAAGTCATTTAACTGCTCTCTGTCTCAGTTTACTCATCTGCACCTACCTTCCAGAGTTGATGTGAGGATAAAATGAGTTAATAGATGTAAAGCATTCTGCAAACCTTAAAGCACCATATAAGTGCTAGCTGTTATTAACACAAAGAAAAGCTAACTTCAAGTACTGATCACATATAATATATGCATATGCATACACACAGGACTTATTACTTTGAGTGGATTCTCTATATTGTTGTTGTTGTTTGTCCTTCATTCTCGAAGAGGACCATGACATTGGGTCACCAACCTCACTCTGTCCTCCAGGGCCAACTGGGTCTAGTGGCAAGATATAGATCAGGGTGACTGGAGATGGCCCAGGATGAAGTGGGAGAACTTGACCTTTTAAGCTAAGGCCTTTCAGAGGGCTCAGTTTGCCTGAGGCAAGGCTCACTCAGTGATAAAGTCTAAAGAAAGGCTCTTTTACCCTGTCAAAAAGAATATATAAAAGAAAAATAGTTTGGAGGGGAGACCCTCAGGGTTTTCACTTTGCATTCTCCATGTAAGATTTATATAAAGACATGGACAATAATTATATAAATTAAGAAGGTATGGAAGGGATGTATATGTGTAGATATAGATAGAAAGCAAACCTATATTAATAAGACAACAGCCTTATAGTACAGAGAGTAACTGACTACAAAGACTTATCACATATTTAGATCTAACATATATGTAAAATGTGTGTGCTTATGTAGCTTAGGTGTATGTGCACATGGGATGTCTAACTGTGTCTTAAAAAGCAGTATTGGGGGGCAGCTAGGCGGTGCAGTGGATAGAGCACCAGGTCTGGATTCAGGAGGACCCGAGTTCAAATCCAGACTTAGACACTTAACACTTACTAGATGTGTGACCCTGGGCAAGTCACTTAACCCCAATTGCCTCACAAAAACAAAACAAAAAGCAGTATTGGGGGCAGCTAGGTGGTGCAGTGGATAAAGCACTGGCCCTGGATTCAAGAGGACATGAGTTCAAATCCAGCCTCAGAAACTTGACACTTACTAGCTGTGTGACCCTGGGCACTTAACCCTCATTGCCCAGCCAAAAAAAAAAAAAAAAAAGCAGCATTTATAGCTATTTTTGGAATCTGGCTCAATCTTCTCCAAAGGAGTCTATTATTCCTGCCTGGATGGAAACAGGGGAAGGGATCACAAAGTTGGCCATTCTGTTCTGTTCTGAGAGATGGGGTACCAGATTAGAATAACCTAGAGAAATGTCTTTTTTTAGATTCAACACACTTTCCTGGTCAGTATACTTTAAAGATGAAAAGGATAAACCTAAGCTTATACCCACAGAATTAACTCTTTCCCACCAAATACTAATTATACACACGCAAAAAAAAACCATCAAATAGTGATATAATAGTGAGTAAATTCAGCTATCCAAACAGATAGCAAAAAGAAGTTATATAAATTAGAATATACTAGAAAATACATAGAAGATGAGCTTTTCCATTGGGAGAGAGCTATCTCAGCTTAACTGATAGGGAAGCCCCAAGCTCACTCAACAGGAAATCCCAAGAGTCTCCAGGGACATAAGACAGAAATCAGGGATAAATTGAGGTGCCATATCTTCTACAAATCTGCCCCTTCCCAAAGTTGGGTTTTTTCTTTTGGTCTTTCTCTATGGGTCTCTCCCTGAAAAGATTCTGGAACCATCTGTGTTTTCTCCAAAGTAACAATGAAGAGTATCTCTCCAAAAATGTCTCTCTAAAGTTCTCATGCCAACTCTATCCCTCATACAAGCGTGCAGGGCCATGTCATCATTCTCTCCATCAATGAGGAAAGAACCTTATGCAAAAGATCTCAGCTTGAAACCTGGGTTTTAACACACACACACAAACCCCAACATAATCAGCATCATCCTGTTAATATCAATATTTTACTAGTGTTATATGGCTATCAAACAAAAAATATATATTCTTTGAAGGAATCAAAAATGAATATCATATAAGTGTTTATGGATGTATCTTACCTTCCATAAGAGTCTTATTCTGATTTCTCATTGTGGCATAAAGATAACCCTGGTTTTCAAAGGCAATGCCAGTGGCATATAACTTCTGCAAGGTTCTACCATGTTGGAGAAACTTTGAGTATGACCCCAGAAATAGACTGAATCTGTTTTCCAAGGACCAGCTTAGTTAACTTCAGAAAACACGTCACCAATAGGATGGCCAGCAGGTGATAAATTTTTTTAAAGAAAAAATTTAAATGGTCTTCAGTTCTTAGAGACCCATCCCACTTCTACATCGATGATGATGGAGTGGTAGGAAAAGGTGCAAACAGTGCTAAGAATCATTGTCCTTAGACCATCAACAAACTTTCATTTGACTCTGAGATCTTTGTCCAATGACCAGTAATTTGGAATCTATAGCATTGGGGAAAGGACTGCCAAAGTGATGAGATCACAGATCTATTAGAAAATTCCGTATACACATGTGTGTGTGTGTGTATATATATATATATATATATATATATATAGAGAGAGAGAGAGAGAGAGAGAGAGAGAGAGAGAGAGAGATAGACATATGCATATACATACATACATATACATATATATTTGTGTTTATGTATGCGTATATACATAAAATAAAATTTACAGCACCTTGTTCATATTAGGCACTTACTATCTGTTGAGTCGAATTGAATTTCTGAGTCCCTATTTACCTGACATTTGTGTGAAAAAGAAAAACATCCCTTCCCTCCCTGTTGTCTTTGCTTAATAAGTTCTCTTCTCTCCTTTCTTTCCTTCTTCCTCATTGCTGCAGACTACATAATTACCTAAAAAGTTCCAAGCCTCACTATAATCTATCCCCAACACTGGACCAGGGTTAATCTTGGGGAAAAATATATAACACTGGACCAATAGTATTCAAGGAAAAGGAGAAAATAAACCACTGAGGCAACTTCTCTCTCTTCAATTCAGTTCAAACATTTTCTCAAATGCAGCCTTAATAAATACCTGTACTATACAGGACACTGTATGAAAGTTAGAGATTCAATGAAGACAATATACTGTAGTCCCTGTCCTTGAGGGATTTGTTATCTAATAGACTGATAAGACATGCATATAAATGACTTTAACACAAATTATAGTGTCATTGAGTGTATAGGAAAAGTTAAACAAGCAAACGACTTGAGAATTTTAAGGAAAGAATAATCCTTCTTCTACATATAATAATTCTTCTACATACAATAATTCTTCTTCTACATATGTCTGGCAGTGTCATAGAAGACTTCGTGGAAGAGGTGGCAACTGAGCTTTGACTTTAATGAAAGAAAAAATGTACATAAAGAACTCTATCAGGTTTTGTTGTTGTTGTTGTTTTTTTAGTGAGGCAACTGGGGTTAAGTGACTTGCTCAGGGTCACACAGCTAGTAAGTGTTAAGTGTCTGAGGCCAGATTTGAACTCAGGTACTCCTGACTCCAGGGCCCGTGCTCTATCCACTGTGCCACCTAGCTGCCCCTTATCAGGTTTATAAGAATACAAGTCATTCCCTAATTGATAAATGGTCAAAAGATATGAACAGAAGTTTTCCAATGAAGAAATCAAAACAATTATAGTCACAAGAAAAAAATGCTCTAAATAATTATTGATTAGATAAATGCACATTAAAACAACCTTGAGATATCATTTTACACCTACAAATTGGCTGTTGTTGTTGGTCCTTCAATCTCGAAGAGGACCATGACATCTAGGTGATGTCATGATTTGCACTGAGCTAGATTTAAGTGAGGGAGGGCTATGTAAGGCCACCAACCTCACTCTCTCCTCCAGAGCTATCTGGATCCAGTAGCAAGATATACATCAAGATGATTGGAGATGATCCCTGATGTTTAAGACAATTAGGGTTAAGTGACTTGCCCAGGTCAGACAGCTAGCAAGTGTCTGAAGTGATATTTGAACTCAGGTTCACTTGACTCCATGGCCAAAGCACTGTCCACTGTGCCACCTAGCTGCCCTTACAGATTGGCTAATATGATAGAAGAGGAAAGTGAGAAATGTTGGAGGGATGTGGAAACATTGGGACACTAATTTATTGTTGGTGGAATTGTGAATTGATCCAGCTATTTTAGAGAGCAATCCAGAATTATGCCCAAAGAGTTATAAACTATCTATACTTTTTGACCCAGCAATACCACTACTTGGTCTATTTCTAAAGATCATTAGGGGAAAAGGAAAATAACTTATATGTTCTCAAATGTTTATAGCAGATCTCTTTGTGGTGGCAAGGAACTGGAAATTATAGGGATGGCCATCAATTGGGGAATTTCTGTGCTACAAGAAATAATGAGCTCAATGATTTTATTTTATTTTGTTTTATTTTGCACTGAATATGGTGACTTTATTAATGGTACACAATAAAGGACCCTAGGCTTCTCCCTCCCAATTACAGGGGTACTTTGGAACAAGGATGTGAATGGGGCATGGGATTCCTGTTATAGGAACATAGGCTAGGGGTGTCAGCTCCCCAGTGGTGGAACTCCTTTTTTTTGGCTGGAAATGAAGATCCATGGCTTTTCACTTTAATCCTTGGAGGTCATGAGATCTACTACATGGTTGCTATATCCCTACTCGTTGTCATACCTCTGATGCTTGCTCCACCACTTTCTTCATATCATCATATTTGGTAGGTTTCTCCAAATGAAAGATCAGATCCACAACAGATACATTGGGAGTAGGAACACGGAAAACCATGACTGTGAGTTTCCCATTCAACTCAGGTCTGACCTTATCAACAACCTTAGCAGCACCACTGGAAGCAAGGATGATGTTTTGGGCATCACCATGTCCATCATGCCATTGCTTGTCAGAGGGGCCATCTACTGTCTTCTGAGTAGCAGTAATAGCATGGACTATAGTCATGAGTCCTTCCACAATGCTAAAGTTATCATGAATGACCTTGGCCAAGGGGAACAAGGAGTTGGTAGTGCAGGAAGCATTACTGACAATCTTAAGGGAATTATCCTATTACTCATGGTTCATTTCCAGCAGAAGGAACAGAGATAATGACCCACTTGGCTCCACCCTTCAAGTGAGTCCTAGCCTTTTCCATGCTGGTAAAAACACTAGGGAACTCTACAACATATTTGGCTCCAGCATTTCCCCATTTAATATTGGTGGGATCCTGCTCCTGAAAGATGGCTTTTCCATTTATCACCAGCTTTCCATTCTCAGCCTTGAGGGTGTCCTTGAATTTGCCATGGCTAGAATCATATTAAAACATATAAACCATGTAGTTGATGTCAATGAAGGGTTCATTGATGGCTATAACATCTACTCCACCTGAGTTGAATGCAATTATGGTCACCAGAGACCAAATATGTCCAAATCCATTGAATTCAACCTTCACCATCTTGTTTCAAGGATGCAACTAAAGCAGGATCCTGGTATCAAGTTTAGGGAGCTCAATGATTTTTAGAAAAACATGGAAAGTCTTGCATGAAATAATGAAGAACAAAATGAGAAAAAAGAGAACACCATATACAGTAACAGCAATATTGTTTTAATAACTACTTTGAGGGGGCAGCTAGATGGCGCAGTAGATAAAGCACTGGCCCTGGATTCAGGAGGACTTGAGTTCAAATCTGGCTTCAGACACTTGACACTTACTAGCTATGTGACCCTGGGCAAGTCACTTAACCCTCATTGCCCTGCCAAAAAAACCCAAACAAACAAACAAATGAATGCTATTTTGGCTATTATAAATACCCAAAATAACTATAAAGGACACATAAAGAAAGACACTATCTGCATCCAAAGATTTGATAAATAGAAGTATGTATAGAATAAGTTTTATATGTATTTTTATATATATACCTATTTGTATATATATACATATTTGTGTATATTTATGTGTATATATATATGTACCTATTTGTGTCTACTGGTAGCCATTTCTAGGGCAGGGGTGGGGAGGAAAAAAGGGGAAAAAATAAATATACATGATAATTTTGTTGCATATTAGAAAGGAATGGCAAGTCGTACATCGTAAATTTGCAGTTTCCCGTATAATCATTTTTATTGTACCATTATGCTATGGAAATGCTTGTTTTATTCCATAAATTAAAAATAAAATAAAAATGAAAATAAAGTGTTAAAAAAAAAAGAGAGAGAAAGGTGGCAGCTAGGTGGCACAGTGGATAAAGCACTGGCCCTGGATTCAGGAGTACCTGAGTTCAAATCCAGCCTCAGACACTTGACACTTACTAGCTGTGTGACCCTGGGCAAGTCACCTAACCCTCATTGCCCCACCAAAAAAAAAAAAGAGAAAGAAAAATTTCAACAGGTGGAGATATGGAGAGATCCTATTCCATGCATAGTAAAAAGGCAGTGTAAGAAAATTAAACATAAATGCAAGGAACAAGAGAAGACAGCCAAGTTCTAGAACAACAAACAAGAAAGCCTGTTTGCATAGAACCCAGAATGCATGAAAGGAAGTAATGTGAAGTAAAGCTGGAAAGGGAGGTTGAAACCAAATTATGGAGGGCCTTGGGTGCCAGGCTAAGGGACATGTAAGGGAAAGAAGGTGACAAGGAGGGCACGCACACTTTTAGGTGGTTGGCCAAAAACATTCCTTATAGTTATACTCATAACTAGGAATTCTAACACTGGGTAGGGGAGGTGGCGGGGGGGGGCACATTATCAAATGGAAAAGTACTCTCAAAGACTGTTTAAGTCACATTCAGTAGGTGAGGAGAATCCTCAGGACACTACTCTGTGGAAGCAAGAAAAATACTGGAGTATTCCCCTGTACATGGGAAACCACATGGTGCTTTCTTATTTTGATTAATTATTCCTGGTAATGAGGTTCTATATTCAGTTATTTTTCTGGTGCTGAAGAGCTATAAGTTCTGTGAGAGCCTTCTGAATTTTAGTACCCTAGAAAAAAAGCCCCAGGTGCCCCAACTTAGTTGTGGCTCTGCTAAAAGTCATACCAGAGCTTGGGGGCATACCACATGCAGGTATTTTGTACTTTCAGAGTACAAAATAATTAAATTATTAATTTTTAATTTTTTAATTTATTGTTATTTTGTTATTATTTTATTTTAATTAAATAATTGATTTCTGTTCCCAGAAATAATTAAAGGGCACATAAAATATCTCAGCTTGTAAATAATTTTGAGAGTGAAGAGAACTTCCAGCTAAAACCAATACATTTCCAAATACGACACTGCTTTAGTGTGGATATGCCTATGTTTAAGTGTTTGCTCTAATGAATCCCTACTGTGTGTGCCAATCCATTCTAGCATCTGAAAATATCACATTTATGTTTGATTGCACATTCACTTTTTTTTAAGTCCAGGCAACCATAGAATAGGAAGCCCCAAATTTCCACCATGCTGCATGGCAGGAAGGCTTGACCCAGGAATTAAAGAAAGAGTGAGCTCAGAGAAGGCCTTGGGAAAAGGTTTTGGGGTTTTTTCCCCAAGAACAGAAACTACTATACAATATGTCACCACTGAAAGCTAAGCAACCTTCAGTCTTGATTACTATCTTTGAACACCATCATCACTTCCAAATAATCCACAGGTAACTACGTTGTTTAGGCTTGATTTGCTTTGAAAAGTTTCAAATTGCACATGAGATTCATGTGCAATCCTCACAATGATGGTCTCTTACCTACGAAGATGTAAATATGTTTTATGTGGGGAAATCATTAACTTTGGGCATTCTTCCAGAGAAGCTGCTGGTCTCCATATGAGATTGGCAAGAGTTATAGCCAGGTGAAATAAAATGTTCTGCACGCTGATGAAGGGGCATCGTAGTGAGTATATTTAGATCTCGGACATGCAGAAAGGTGGCACATCCCCTAGCCAGCGGGAGTTATTCATCAATAGACTATAGAGTCCTCAGCAAGCTCACAATGAGTTGTCTGAGTTTTATCTGCTCATAAAAAATGTAAAACATAATTAAATATTTGGCATGTTATTCTGTCTGTTAGAGCAGTATCTCTTGCCAACGGTGCCCAGGGCATACTACATATTGTGTGATCTAGCATAATGTAATAGAGGAATTAAGAGATCTGAGTTCTTATCTCTACTCTGCCACTAATTTGTGTATTCTTGAGCTGGATAATGAGAAATATCATTTCCAGAATGAGAGAAGGGACAGTGATGTTGTTCTTTGATATGATCAGACTGTATATGGAGGATGATGTCCAATTCTCAGGGCCACTTTTTTTTTGGTGAGGCAACTGGGGTTAAGTGACTTGCCCAGGGTCACACAGATAGTAAGTGTCAAGTGTCTGAGGCCAGATTTGAACTCAGATCCAGGGCTGGTGCTCTATCCACTGTGCCACCTAGCTGCCCCACAGGGCCACATTTTAAAGTAAGAGACATCAACTATATAGACTATATCCAGGGGAAGATGGCCAGTATAGTGAGTGGTTTATCATTGGCATCAATAGAATGTAAGCTGCTTGAAGGTAAGGATCATTTCTTGTTTTGCTTTTGTATCCCTAGCACTTTGCACAGTGTCTTGCATAAAATAGGCAATTTGTAAATGCTTGCTGGATCAAATTGGATTGCCAAAGAAGGATTGGTCAAAAGAATTATGAATACTCAGCTTGGAGAAGAGAAACCTGAGGTGGGGACATAATAGGTTTAGAGTTGGTAGAGTTATTAAAGTTGTGCTTGGCCTTGAATGGCATAAATAGAACCCGCGAGTAGAAGTTGTAGGAAGGTAGAATTTGTATTAACATAAGATGAAATTCACCAATTAGACCTATCTAAAAATGAAATGATTTGTCTAAGGACCTAATGAATTCCATAACTGGAAGATGGGAGCTGAAGTTGAGTAATATATGCAAGGTTAATGACTTGGGTAGGTATTAAACTAAACAAGGGCTATATTTGAAAATAGAAGACCTCAGTTCAAACCTCACTTCTGCTGCTTACTACCTATATGAATTTGGACTGGTTGTTTAGTATGTTTGCACATCATAGAAGTGGACTTGAACTGAATAATCTCTAAGGTTGTTTGTGGCTCCAGATCTATGACTCTATAACTTCTGAAGTTCCTTCCACTTATAAGTAAATAATTCTATATGTAGTGGTGGTAGTAAATGGACATTGATCAGGATATCCCTTGATCAATTTTGTGATAAAATCACAGAAGGGTCACTGTAAAAGAAACAATCATGTTGTCTTATGAGTTATATGTTACATGTTTAAAAAGGTACAAAGACATGTTTACACTTTGTTATCCATATCAAAGTATGAAAGTATTTTCTTTTATGGAATTAAAAGGGCAGCCTGTCATCGGATGACCAAAGAACAGTCGTTCTCTTGGTTGTCCTTTAAAAAAAAACAACTTTCCATCCCTGAAGATAGTTGAGACAGGAGATAGCTGTGAAGTGTTACCCCTGGCAGTCTTGAAGAGAGGTGGCCAATGGGGAAGAACTAAACTCTTGAAAAGGAATCTCTCTTTGCTTTTTCTCTTGTGCCTCTAGCAAAGGACAGCAGGTTGGGGAGAAAGGAAAGAAATAGTTCTTTCCCTAATCCCCCAGAATCCATGGAGAGGATCCAGGGGAGTTGCTTACTCAGTAGGACTCCCTTCACTTAGCAGAGAGTGGGTTCAAGAAGTCAGTCAATTGAAAAAAATCTGAGGAGTAGGACCCCTGGCATCTGAGAAGATAGCTCACTATGGATCCAAGAAAGAATTAGCTCTAGAAAAAAGGAGTTGTTGGGGGCAGCTAAGTGGTGCAGTGGATAAAAGCACCGCCACTGGATTCAGAAGAACCTGAGTTCAAATCCAGCCTCAGACACTTGATACTTACTAGCTGTGTGACCCTGGGCAAGTCACTTAACCCTCATAGCCCCCTACACACAAAAAGTATAGAATAAAGGAGTTGAGCTACAGAGAGAAGCAGGCCCAAAGAGTCCAAAAGAAATACAGATAATTTTAAGATATTCACATTTCTGGGACCTCAGTTTCTTCATATGTGAAAAAGAAACGATAGTGCCTGCCTTGCCTACTACATGGGAAAATTTTGTTTTTCTTTAACTTTTTTACCCAGACATAATTTCCTCTATGAGAGGAATTCCAGATATAGAAATTCTCCCTGTCAATTCAGATTGGTAGCTTTCTATACCTTACCATCTTAGACAGTTTCCTGGGGCACTGAGAAGTTAACCAATTTGCTCAAGGTCACATTGCCAGTATGTGTCAGAGGTAAGACTTAAATTCAGCTCTTCTTCACTCCAAGGCCATGCTGCTATCTACTGCATCATCACACTGCACTCTTTTTGTAAGGAAAACACATTGGAAAAAGTTCAAAGCATAGTAATTATGTAAGCTATTATTCTCTTCCCTTACTATTTTCATTCAACTTGAAGGGGTTGCTGGAGTCCATGATAGATCTTTGGGAATGAATCTGGATGTCCATCAGACTATGACAACAACACCTTAAGAGAGAAAACTACCCTCAAGGTATTCAACAAATTTATTTGGGATTTCTGAATTAGTTACCATAGATTTTGTGTCTCAGCTCACAATGATTCCTTGAAAATATTGAAATGTCGAGCACTTTCACTAAATTAGAATATTGCCTAAGGCGATTACTGTTCTGTACTTAGAACTCTGAAGCCCTTTGTGTTTCTCATCCCTTGTCCTTGAAGAAGACCAATAACATCACGAAGGTGATGTCTTGACTTGAACATGAATTGGATTTAAGTGAAGCAGAGCTATGCAAATTCATGGGTCTCAATGCTCCGGAGTAACTGAAGTCCAGTGGCAAGACAAATGTCAAGACAATTGGGGATGGCCCAGAATGAAACCCCCTTTATATATTTAGATAATAGGACAATTTATTTATTTGTTGATTTTTTATTTTTTTGGGGGGGGTTTGGTGAGGCAATTGGGGTTGAGTGACTTGCCCAGGGTCACACAGTTAGTAAGTTTTAAGTTTCTGAAGCCAGACTTGAACTCAGGTCCTCCTGACTCCAAGGTTGGTGCTCTATCCACTGCACCACCTAGCTGTCCCAATTTATTTATTTAAGGTATAGTATAGACCTTAGGCCTTTGGTTCTCAACTTTGAGTTCAGTATTATGGAATTAATTAAATTACTGATCAATTAAATCGGTAATACAAAGAATCTCTACAACAGAGTGTGTTCCCAGAGCTTCCAACAAACATAGGTTGAAGGTTTGAAGGTTTTTCTTTCTTTCTTTCTTTCTTTCTTTCTTTCTTTCTTTCTTTCTTTCTTTCTTTCTTTCTTTCTTTCTTTCTTTCTTTCTTTCTTTCTTTCTTTCTTTTGCAGGGCAATGGGGGTTAAGTGACTTGCCCAGGATCATAAAACTAGTAAGTGTCAAGTGTCTGAAGCCACATTTGAACCCAGGTCCTCCTGAATCCAGGGCTGGTGCTCTATCCACCGCACCACCTAGCTGCCCCCCCCCTTTTTTTTAAGGTTTTTCTATAGAAAAAGGATGACCTGGGGAAGAATCTGACTTGCCTCATCAAGAAACATCACTGACGGTTCTGGTAATGCCATTTCCTACCAGCTTTGGTGCAAAGCAGTGATAGGGAATGAATGAGTCTGAATGGTCTAGGACTGGAATATCACAGCCTACAAGTTAAAGGGCTTTGTTTATTGTGATGATCACTATCATATGGGAATTTCATCTTCTGTGGTAGTAGTGCTGGAGGTGAGGGGTCAAAAGGGCACTACCTATTCTGGAAGGGGAAGCTAGGTGGTACAGTAGATAGAGCACTGGCCCTGGAGTCAGGAGGACCCGAGTTCAAGTCTGGATTCAGACCCTTACTAGCTGTATGACCCTGGGCAAGTCATTTAACTCCAATTGCCTCAAACATCTGGGGCCATCTCCAATCATCCTGATGTATATCTTTTTTTTTGGTGGGGCAATGGGGGTTAAGTGACTTGCCCAAGGTCACACAGCTAATAAGTGTCAAGTGTCTGAGGCCGGATTTGAACTCAGATACTCCTGAATCCAGGGCCGGTGCTTTATCCACTGTGCCACCTAGCTGCCCCCTGATGTATATCTTGCCACTGGACCCTGATGGCTCTGGAAGAGAGAGTGAGGTTGGTAACTTTTCACAGCCCTCCCTCATGTAAATTCAATTCACTTAAAATCATGACATCACTCTGATATCATGGCTCTCTTTAAGAACAAAGAACAAGCAACCTATTTTTGTTCTCTTATGGTTGCAAAGTCTCAAAGGTGTCCAATTAAGGGTCTCAGCAAGAAAAAGGTAGGGATCTCTGCCTTGTTTAACCAATCCTTCTTAGTCTAAGATGTTCCGATGATACTGACAGCTTGAGTTTAGCTTCCTGGAATAGAAATTTTATTGAAACCCCCAATGTGAATAGAGCAGGCATTCACCTAAATCATATACTGGGATCGTCAACAAATCCAGTTTGCAAGTGGGGCACAATTTATTTCCTTTCATGATTTACAGGAGACCTTTGTATAATCAAAAACAGGCATCACCATTTATCTGGCCACAAAGCCTCAGCATTTTTCCAGGGCAATGGGGGTTAAGTGACTTGCCCAGGGTCACACAGCTAGTAAGTGTCAAGTGTCTAAGGCTGGATTTGAACTCAGGTACTCCTGAATCCAGGGCCAGTGCTTTATCTACTGTGCCACCTAGCTGTCCCCCATGCATTGTTTTTAAACAGTTCAAGAGATTTGGTTCTTCCATTGTCATCTCTAAGAATCCTAAGAGCAAAGCTGCAACTAGGAATCTTTCTGAGTCCTGCAAACCACACTGAACACAAGAGCACCTTTGGTTGGGGTTGGGGGTAGGGCAGAGCTCCCCTAAGTCTAACATACAATAGTTTCCTATTCTTGCTCTCGGAGTCCTAAGCTCTGCTGAAAGAATATAAGTACTGTTAGCACTCTCTAAATGTAGCATCCTTTTCAAAGTCCCCAGTCAACTCACTCTAGTCATAACTATGAAGGAGAAGCCATTTCCAATCCACGTAGCTAAAACTTCTCCTATTTTCCAAGTGTTAAATGGCTTCTCTGTTCTAACAATATTTTTAAATGTTATGTTTTCACATTACTCAGCAGAACAAATATGGTCATGTTTAATCAGCACTTGTTTTGTAGAAATAGCTATGTGTGTTTTAATTGTAACAGGTGGTAAAGGGTAGGTATATATTTGGTGGGTGCTAATATGGCAATAGATGCCTAGAGCATGCTTTCTGAAATCTACTGAGAGGAGGGTTAAACTTAAAAGCAAGTGGTTCATTAATTAATCAGCTAAAAAGGGTGGTAAATAATTAGATCACTAGGTGGCACTACTCTCAAGCCACAGGTCAAATGTTTTCCCAGGGAAGGTATTCAGTCCACATGTGCTGACTATCCCAAAGACCACAATATCCCACCCACCCTACCCCTCTCCAACCTATTACTTACTAGAAGATGCTCAGGATATAAACTCTTATGTTCCCTCTTTAAAAGCTCTAAGCTAAAAACAAAACAAAAACCCAAAGAAACAACAACAAAAAAGCTCCAAGCTTACAAAATTCATGGACCCTGGGTACTAGAGCCCCAAGTTCAATAGAGATATAGGACTAACATAAAGAATATGTTCTCAATTACAAAAATAGCTGAATTTGTCATCTCTGCTCTTAATGCCTGTCTCACATTTGGGAAATCTCTTCCACTTAGTTAATTGTCATAAACTTGTTAGTGGCCACATTATTTATCATATAGCAAAACTGTAAGGAAGCTATTTCACCTAATTCCCACTCTCCCTCCTTACAGTAGGTAGATGGAAGAAAAAAATAAAAAGACGTATTCATAGTAGTGGAAGTATCTCCTGGAATACTGGTCCTTTATAGCAGCACTAAAGTGGTTCACCACCATTTTGCCTGGTCTCATCCCACTGCTCATGCACTGCTCTCTGGTAACCATAATGCTTTACTCTCTATCTTCAGCTTCACATCAGAAGCTCTCTAGAATCTGACCCAGTTTGTCCACAATAGCCTTCCCCACGTGCGGAATCTGTATCAGCTGAGCACATCAATTCACTAAGTGAAGACACCAGTCCCCACCACTTTTGTATCCCACGGACTTAGAAGAGTTCCTGGGCATTGCCTGAGGAAGCAGGTGGGGGTGGAGGGCTGGTAATGTTGGAACCTTACGGTCACCTGGGTTGGAGAGGAAATAAAGTGTACTTCTGGAAGGGTGTAAAAGTCTTCTGAACATGCAGAGAGGTGAGAAAACAATGGGGAGGGGGACAAGGTAGGGGAGGGACTTTTAGAAGAGTGTGTGGATTGGGATTTGCAAGGGTAGGGAGAGAAGGGGGGAGACTTTGGGAGGGGAGTAGAATGAGCAGTGGGAGGTTGGGGGATAAGATAAGCTCACAGGGTTAGGGTAAAAAAAAAAAGCTGAGAAAGAAAATGAGTAAAAATAAGATGGAGGAAAATTCACAAATAGTAACAATAACTGTACCTGAATAAGATGTTTATAGCAGCTGTCTTTGTGGTGGCAAAGAACGGAAATTGCAGGGATCCCCATCAATTGGGGAATGGCTGAACAAGTTGTAATGTATGGTTGTGATGTGATACTGTTATGCTATAAGAAATGATGAGCTCATTGATATTAGAAAAGCATGCGGGGCAGCTAGATGGCGCAGTGGATAGAGCACTGGCCCTGGAATCAGGAGTACCTGAGTTCAAATCCGGCCTCAGACACTTAACACTTAACTAGCTGTGTGACCCTGGGCAAGTCACTTAATCCCAATTGCCTCACTAAAAAAAAAAAAAAAAAAGAAAAAGAAAAGCATGAAAAGAAGTGGTAAAGAGTGAAGTGAGCTAAACCAAGAGAACACTGTATACAATACAGTGTTTTAGAATGACTTTGAGCAAATAAGTCATTTTGACTAATATAAACACACAACTTAAAAATAAATGACATATGAAGAAAGATGCTATCTGCATCCAGAGAAAGAAATGATAAATAGAAGTGTGTATAGAATAATTTTACATACATACATATATGTGTGTGTGTGGTGTGTGTGTGTGTATACCTATTTGTGTCTAATTGTAGCCATCTCTAGGGTAGGGCAGGGGAAGGGAAGAAAAAGAGCAGAAAAAAAATCTACTTGATAACTTTATTATATATTTAAAAGGATAAGCAAGTTGTCCATAGTAGATTTACAGTTTCATGTGCAAAATACTTTTATTATACTATGTTATGGAAATGCTTGTTTTAATCCATAAATTAAAATTAAAAAGGAAATTGCTTAATAAGTATTTGTTGGTATTGCAAAGCAGTGTGCTTGAGACTGGAGATTCAAGAACAAAATAGTCTCTGCCCTCAAAAATTTATATTCTACCAAGGGAATATAATACTAGACAAATACATCTAATATAAGCTATTTAAAGAGAGATCAGAGGGATGAGATTAAAGAATAATTAGTTACATAAGCCAAGACTATTGTGACTACAGCATTTCCAAATGTTAAAGCTATGATCCAATTGACCATTAGATTGATCACTCAGTGTTTGATCCATTATAATAATAAAAATATGTAAATTGGACATCACGTGCTCTGAATCTTCACCTCATAATTTACCTTTTGTGTTGAACATAGAAAGTGGAGTGTCTTCTGTAATTTCACTTCCTTAATTTCTTTTTGGTCCTCTTTTGTCATATGTGGAAATTCCCTAGGTGGATCACAAACCTACCACTTTCAATAGGAGTGGCAACATAGCATGGTGGAAGAGTTCTGGAACTGAAGTCAGTAGAGAATTGGGTTCAAATCTTCCTTTTGATACTAGCTGTGTGGTTATGGACAAATACAAGGCTTTGAACTTCATTTTTCTCTTCTCTGAAATGTAACAGGCATCAATGATCATTGTGATCATTAAACATTATCATGTATGTAGAGTATTTTCTAAATCCAAAAGTGCTATGTAGAGGAGTGAAGCTCAATATAATATAGTTGTAGAGGGATACCAGACATTCTGACCTGGTGATATATCTCCTTGTTTTACGTGAATTATCAGAGTCAAGACAAGCATAGACATTATCTTTCAAATCTACCAGACATTCCAAAATGAGATTTCTTTTTTAAAATAGGTGAATAAAAGTACATATGAATGTCCATTTCCTATCAATTTCTGGACAAACTAGAACACACAAAAAAATCTTTAGATTAACAGTTATACACCCTTGCCTGGCAATTTTATTCTGTACCTTATGATGAAAAATGATATGACAACATTTTTCCTGTAGACTATATTAGACTATAAATTTCTTTTGGACAGGGTCTAGGTTTAATATAAAATTTATTTCCTTCAGCACCTAGGATAGTACTAAACACATTGTGCTCAAATACCTAAATGACTCTCTCTTTTCATCAGATATTCCTTCCAATGATATGGATTATAGTCAATCTCTGCTTGCTCATCCTATCAGACTCTTGTCTATGTCCTCCCATAAGTTTGCCAAAAGGATTCCACCCAATATCATGAGGGCCTTCCTCATTTTCCCTGTAAATTGAGAGGGTACCTGTCTGTAGGCTATAAGTCTCTCCATCAGTTGTTCCTCTCACCACATGACTAGCTCATCTTCATTTTTGCTCACATTTCCCTGATGATATCTTTTATTCCAGTTCTCCTTTTTAATTTGTTGTTTGTAATGTACTATAGGGGAAAGCTAGGTGGTGCAGTGGATAAAGCACTGGCTCTAGATTCAGGAGGACCTGGGTTCAAATATGGCCTCAGACACTTGACATTTACTATCTGTGTGACCCTGGGCAAGTCACTTAACCCTCATTGCCCCACACCCCCCCCAGAATAAAAGATTGGCCAGATAGGGCACAAAAAATGTTTTAAATGTATTATATAATGGGCACACACCCATACCCACCATGTGCCTCTTCAATGCCCATTGGGTAGTATTCATTTTCATTTCTTTGAAAGCTACTCTAAGGTTCCAGGACTCATAGCCATATGTGATGTTTAAAATCTGATGTGTGGTCACCTTTTTTCTGTCCCCAGTTTGGGAAAAACTAGCTAGGGTTTACTTATAAATTAGAAGCCTTAGCACCAAGCTTGGCATTAAGCATTTATTAAAGAGTAAAGAGAGAACAAATGGAGTTCAGAAAGATAGCAAAGCCTATCTACCCTAAGAGTTCAGCCAGGCCTCCTTCATCTCCTTCCCTTCTGCCACCAATACAAGGTTTCAGCCATGAAAGAGAAAGAGCCAGAGAACCAACAGCATTTCCTACTTCCTGCCTCCCTCCCCTGGAAGAAGCCATCCTTCAGCATCACCCAAATCCATCTGTTCACTGGACTTGAGGGTAGTCTTGTTGTTGAGTTCAAAGTCCTTAGCTTCTGAGAACAATACCCTCTTAAGGGCCAGTCAGGTGTGTTTTCAATTTAATTAACTTTAAATGGGTAAATCAATCACTCTCAGTCAGTCTCACTTAATTCAATCAATATAGATCAATCTCCTCTGGTTGGGGCCTTTGGGTGTTGGCAAATCTCATACATACAATAATACCAGTAAGTTATTGGTATGAAGAAGATGGACCTTTTTCAAAGAGTAGTTTGGGGGCAGCTAGATGGCGTAGTGGTAAAGCACCGACCCTGGATTCAGGAGTACCTGAGTTCAAATCCAGCCTCAGACACTTGACACTTACTAGCTGTGTGACCCTGGGCAAGTCACTTAACCCTCATTGCCCTGCAAAAAAAAAAAAACAAAAAACAAACCAACAACAACAAAAAAGAGTAGTTTGGGGTTATTAAAAGAATTTTTCAGTTTCCTAAAGGTACCCTTCCTATTCCATTCTAGATTCAACTCACTTCCATGTGCAATTTCTGTCCAAGATAGATATACTAATAAATGAGTTCTATAGGTTGTTCATCTAACTGCATATCATATTGTACAATACACATTTTTTTTATCCACTTGGTTTTTCCTGTATGGCTGGTCACCATTGACTTAGGCAGGAATTTTTTGTTTTTAAAACTGTATTTTTATTTTGAATATAAACACCAAGAAACAAGAAATAAACCATATATACAAAAGAATACAAATAGGATTTTACATCTCCATTTTGAGCCTCTTGTTTTTTAAATATATAACAAATTCTACATATTGTCCTGTGTGTATGTGCTTACTTCTAAATTTCTTTCCATTATCTTCTGTTTATTTTTCAAAATGTTTCAGTGGCCCTTGTTTTTTTGTATCACTATTGCTAACATTCATCTTCCCCTTAAATTGCATCCCCATTCTGCTCTGCACAATTAAGACTGAGAGAAAAAAGTCTCGTAACAAATAAGCATGACCAAGCAAAAGTGAATCCACATAGTAGCACATCCAAAAATGAGTATCTCTGAATCTTGTGTCCATCACTTTTCCTCTTAAAAGGTAGGTAACAGTTTCATAATGTCCTCATCCTCTGGCAATGTGGTTGGTCATTTCATTGATCACTTCTTAAATCTTTCAAAGTTTTTTTACAATGTTACTGTACTTGTATACATTTCTCTTCACTAGGTCATTTCAAACTACCTATGAGTCTCAATAAAATCATCTCTTTTGTCATTTCTTATGATGTAATATATCCCATTTTATTCATATACCACAGTATGTTCAGACTTTTCCCAATTGTTCAAGAGAAAATCTAAGGCATCCTCTTTGATTTGAGTTCTTTTCTTTTTTCCCCCTTTATTAATCCCTACTTCAGGATCAACACTTTTTTTTTCTTATCATTATTCTCCCCACTGTATTATCCTTTTCCCTTTTCCCTGTGTCCACTTGTTCCCTGTTGAGTCTGACATATATTTGCAACTAACTCTGTGTGTCTTCATTGCTCTGTTTCTAACAGAATTGAGCAATTTTTATTTATGATTTCTTGAAATATAATGTCCAAGGATTTTTTTATTGTACTTAAAAGGGACTCTAATACATCTTAAATTATTTTCCTTTGATATCTTTTCCAAGTCAGTTTTTTACATCAAATATCATAAATTTTCTTTGTGTATTTAATATTTTGATTTTATCCTAATAGTTCTTGTCCTAATAGTTCTATCTCATGGACTTAT
Organism: Dromiciops gliroides; assembly: GCF_019393635.1. NCBI lineage: Eukaryota > Metazoa > Chordata > Mammalia > Microbiotheria > Microbiotheriidae > Dromiciops > Dromiciops gliroides. Next base: position 253,297,159 of record NC_057861.1, read on the forward strand.
TAATTTTTTTAGCCTATTCTAGTGTTCAAGTAGCCCATTTTTCTTTTAAGTAATTCATTCTTCCAATTCTTTTCTCCAGAACATTTATTTCATTTTTTAAAAATCTCAATTCATTCTTTTTCTAGTCATTCATGTATCCCTTGTAGAAAATGTTTTTTCCTTTGAATATCTGATCACAGGTGTTAAGAAATTACTTGCTTCTCTCTTTGGGAATCTTTAGATTTACAATACTTTTTGGTACAAGTTGTATTTTCTTTAATTTAGTCATCTGTCCAGCTTTGGGTATTTGTGCCATGACCAGCCAGGCCTCTTCCCCTGCTGAGCTTTTGAGTAAGATGGTCAGCTTTAATTGGTCTCATCGTGGGTCTTCTGAGATCCTATGCTGCCCTCTACCTCACAGGGTTAGGTCCCCCTCAACCTTTGGGATTCAGAGCACTGGATCTTCAAGGCCCTCTATGTCACCTCAAGACAGAATTCTAGGGACCTTGAAGGTACAGGAGCCTATAGTCTCCTATAAGCAGTCCCACTCTGATCACTTCTGTTTCCCAAGGGCTCAGCTATAAATTAATAAGAACTAGAACTTTCTGTGGTGGTGGTGGTAATAGAGGAGATGGGGGTAGGGAATGGGTTTGGGGAAGGGGGAGGTCCACTCTTACTACCTCCAGAGAGAGCTATTCAGGCTACATATGTCTCCAGCCCTTCTTAAGTTATAGCTTGTTTGCCTGTGCTGACTTTGTAGATAATCTTTGAGATGGAAAAAAATCACTTATTGAGGTTTATCACTGGATTTCTTGATCATTATTTGATCTGTTGTGAATTTTGAGTATTTACTAGAGTATAAATGGTGCAGTTGTGCCTCTGTCTGTTTAGGTAATTATTCTGGCTGGAAATCTCCAATGGCCTTTTAATTGCAAGATCTAATAAGATTTTCTCTGTCATCATACTCCCTGCAACACTTGACACTGTTGAAAACTTTATTCTCCACCCTCTCATCTCTGAGTTTTCATGCTTCTGATCTCTCTTGGTCCTCCTCCCTATCTGATCACTCCTCACTCTTTTGTTGGATCTTCATTTTGTCACACCCACTAAGTGTGGGTGACCCCCCCTCCCACCCCAAAGTTGTATCCTAAACCCTCTTCTCACTTGGTGATTTCATCAGCTCCCATGGATTCAATGATCTTCTCAATGCAGATGACTCCCAGACTTACATATCCAGTCCAAATCTCTTTTCTAAGCACCAAACCAGCAATCACCAAATTGGATTGCCATAAGCATTTCAAATGCAACACATTAAAAACAGTACTCATTAACTCTCTCCTGAACTTTCCTATTACTCCCAAAGTGACTTTCCAAAAGCATAGCTCTAGGGGCAGCTAGGTGGTGAAGTGGTTAAAGCACTGGCCCTGGATTCAAGAGGACCTGAGTTCAAATCCTATCTCAGACACTTAACACTTACTAGCTGTGTGACCCTGGGCAAGTCACTTAACCTTCATTGCCTTGCAAAAACAAAAACAAAACAAAACCCTCAAAAGTATAGCTCTAACCATATCACTGCCCTATTCAATAAACCCCAGTGTCTCCCTATTAAGTCTAGGATCCAATATAAACTCTTCTGACACTTGAAGCTCTTTACTATGTGCCTCCTTCCTATCTTTCCAATCTTTTTTAGACATTATTCCTCTCCATGCACTCAATACTCCAGCCCTATTGGCTTACTTAATGTTCTCCCTATACAACTCTCCATTTCCAGTCCTTGCCTTTCCAATGGCTGCTTCACATGGCTGGAATGTTCTTTATCACCACTTCTTAGAATCCTGGGCTTCCTTCAAGGTTGAGCTCATGCAGGCCTTTGCCAGTCCTCCAAATTCCTTCTAACCTTCTCTCCTAAGGTTAACTTCCATCTACTCTGCATCTACCTATTTATATCCATATTGTCTCCTCCCTTCTGAACAGAATTTAAGCTTCTTGAAGGCGGGAAATGCTTTTTCTTATAACCCTGTTAAAAACTGTTTTACAAGTAATTGGGGGAAAATTAAATATTATTTTTAAATCACCTACATTTCCCAGTGTAACATTCCCCCCACAGACCTTGTAACAATGAATGAAAAAGAGGGAGGAAATGCAGTTCAGCAAAACTAACCAATGTATCAAAAGTGTCTGACATTATAAGCCATGTCCCATAATTAGAGCCTATCCTCACCCCATCCACAAAAAAAATAAGGTAGATACCTACTCTCTCCTTTTTGGGAACCCAGCTTGGTCATTATAATTTCACATCATTTGAATTTGATTTTTTTGTGGTTTACTCTTTTTTTTTTTTTTTTTTTTGGTAAGGCAATTGGGGTTAAGTGACTTGCCCAGGGTCACACAGCTAGTAAGTGTTAAGTGTCTGAGGCCGGATTTGAACTCAGGTCCTCCTGACTCCAGGGCCGGTGCTCTATCCACTGAGCCATCTAGCTGCCCCCATGTGGTTTACTCTTAATCTTGATTGATTGAGTAAACACATAGTTGAATAAGCATAACATTTGCTATCTGATTGTCCTCCTAGATACCAAGCTAATATCAACTCTGAAACTTGTACCTCCTCAGTAGCCCTGCCCCCTTCACTGGCTAACCTCTCTTATTGGAGAACAGAAAACTCTTCCCAGATCCCCCATTTAAGGAGGGCACCAAGGGTAACAATTTTGTCACTTCCTATTGGTTACAAAACTTCATCCTGAGCCTATGCTATATACTTTTTGTGGGGGGGAGGGGCAATGAGGGTTAAATGACTTGCCCAGGGTCACACAGCTAGTAATTGTCAAGTGTCTGAGGTCAGATTTGAACTCAGGTCCTCCTGAATCCAGGGCCAGTGCTTTATCCACTGTACCACCTAGCTGCCCCTCCATGCTATATACTTTCTTTTCCCTATCCACCCCCCTTTTTAGTTTTCTTTTATATTTTTCTCTTCCACCATTAAATTATAAACTCCCTGCAGACAGAGACTATCCTTTGTCTTTCTTTGTATCCTCAATGCTTAGTACAGTGCCTGGCGCATAATAGGCACTTTAAAAAATGTCTATTAACATACTGACTGATGAAAAAGAAATGGGATTCTTTTAAGTGAATTTATATTTGATCAATCAACAATAGCTGCATACCATTTAAAAATAACAATCCATGAATGTGTGAGATGTTAATTATTCACTCTATAGAAGTTATGTTTACTTACATATGGATCATCATATGGATTCAAACATGCCTTATAATAAATCTATAACCTAAAGTGTGGGAACTACTCATCCACAGCATTCCCTTCACATTATTCCCTGGTCTGAGATAATAAGTTTCTGCATTGCATTGTCAACTCACATGATTAACCATGTGGTTCCTCAGTCCCTTGAATCAATAAATCCCTTAATACATACGTGTTTCTCTCATTGACTAAAATATCTCTTGCTCTAGAACAATTTCCTAAAAGACAAGAGGTCAAAACCTCACCCGAATTATCTTCAACAGCCCACTGTCTCTACAATGAGATCATGTTTGTAAAAGCATTTTAGCACAGTGTTTGGCACACAGTCTGCACTATATAAATTCTTATTCTCCTTTCCTTCCTCATTGTATGTCATAGTCATTTAAATGTAAGCTTATCATTCAATTCAGTTCAGCAAGCATTTTAAAACGCCTACTAGATGTCAGCTACTGTGTTAAATATGGGGCTACAAAGAAAAAAGTAAAATACTTCCTTCCCTCAAAGAATCTTCATTCTTCCAACAGAAAACAATACTTAAAATGATAAGTAAATATAAACCAATGCAAAGTACTTTGGGGAGGAAGAGGTTTAATAATCTGGGATGCCAAGAAGGACCTTATGCAGCAGGTAGTATTTAAGCTAAGCCTTGAAATCAACTACATATTCCAAGAGAAGGAGCATTCCAGCCAGGGAACACAGCCTGGGCAAAGGGGAGGTGGCAGGAGATATCATGCTGGGTATAGGAAACTTCAATTAGGCCATTTTGGCTGAAAATAAAGTAAATGAGGCAAGAAGGAATGTGAAATGAGTCAGGACACAGGTTGAAGCCAGATTGTGAAGGTCTTTAAAACATATCATAACCACTTTTCAATTAATCTTTAGGAAAATTATTCATATATTCTCTTTATTTGATCTTTTTTATACTATTCTGTGATTCTTTTTTTTAAAGAAATTTCTCATTTCTCCCCATTGGAGAGAAATTTAAAGTCCTTATCTTTTTCCCTGTTTCCATTGTTACTATCATCCTGTTCTTAATATATATTTTTTTAATAATTTGCTTTACCCTCCTTCAAGAAAGGCCTTAAGATTATAGTATTATAATATATCTATACATATACACACACATATGTAACATCCTCCTTTCCTTTTGCATGAAAAGACATAAATCTCCAAGTTTCTGCTCACCATAGCATAAGACCTCATATCCACTCTGAGATCCTGGGAGACCCTGTTTGGGTTAAAGGCTAACCTTCCTTCTTATCCATAATTCATCAAGTTACATTCTCAGTTGAGTCATAGTAGCCTCCATAATAATAATAAATGATGTAAAGTCTTTATCCAAATAGATATATTGATTTCAAAATGTCCCTAAAAACATCCCTCTTGGAATGGTAATCAAATGGTGCTTCTTGCTGAGAAGCTCAGGCCAATAAAATCAGACTATGGAAATTAATTCAGGTCTTCTAAGCACCACTTCCCACCAACAAAGGCAAGTTTTGCAGCTTGTGCTGACGTTCTCCATTGCCAAGAGTCCAATAGACTATCCACAGAGCTTTGCTCATAGGTATTAGATAAATATATTTCACTTTCTATGTACATGTCTCTACCTCCCCTTGACTATAAGCTCCCTGAGGGCAGGTTGTTTTCTCTTTGTATCATGAACACTTGGCACAGTGCCCAACATATGGGAGGCATGGAATAAATGCCTGTTAATTGTTTAATTGATTGGATTGAATTAGATGCATTATTATTATTATTATTATTATTATTATTATTATTATTATTATTTTAGTGAGGCAATTGGGGTTAAGTGACTTGCCCAGGGTCACACAGCTAGTAAGTGTTAAGTGTCTGAGGCCAGATTTGAACCCAGGTACTCCTGACTCCAGGGCCGGTGCTCTATCCACTGTGCCACCTAGCTTCCCCTTAGATACATTATTATTGCCTTTTAATCTCATTTTCTTTTGCATCCTTCCTGAAAACTAGTCATATTCTGCTGTTGGCTGTGATTCTGCTGAAGAAAGTTTCCAAGTTCAGCCCCTCTACAATTCTCATCCAGAAAATCAAGTTAATTAGAATTGGCTGTTTTTCTTTTCCTTTAGAATGAACAATTTCCTTTGACTTATTGTATTTCTTTTACTAACATGTCCATCCATCCCCACTAACTGAGGCAATCCAACATTTTCAGCCAGCAAACAATTCAATTCCATTATCTCATTCTAAACGGCACTTAACTTCCACTGCTTTCTGAAAATACAGAGGAGAGGACAAGAGATATTTAAATTTGTATCACTGGCTGAATTACTTCATGAAATCAATAATATCCTGGGTCTTACCACTTTAAAAAACCGCACCTTTATGGAGCACCCACTTAAGCACGGGGACAAAATATGGGCATGAATAGAATACATGCAAATCATATGAAAGGAAACACCATGCTTTTAGTGCAGACCATATTCTATGGGAGATACTTTAAAGATCTCACATCCGAAGGGGCCGTCATCTGAGCAAAATAACATTAACACTGGTTTTCCACAAACCAATATTATACTCTCACAAGAAGACATATAATGAAGGTGTTCTGTGCCAAAAAACTGAAGTCCATCCTACTAAATGGGATTTAGTAACCTATATTTAAAGTACTGTGACCCACAGATTTACAATGATCCAATCTCTGGTCTATCCCTGGTCTGAGAAGTGGGTGAATTTAGCCTCCAACATATGGATGTCTCTGGCTCCCACCCACATTTCACTAATGTTAACTCCACATGAAAATCTCCATGAAAATGAGTCAGCGTGTGAAGTAACCATTTTTAAACCTCACTTGGCCAGGCAATTTAAAACCATCCTAAGGCACACTGACTCAGATTACAAATGAGTTGTCTATAGGCAGTGTTTAAATAAAAGCCAGTTGAAGGTTAAAAGAGCCTCAGAGCATCTGAAACTACTTAAGTCTTTCAATTCCCATAAATGAAAGACAGATAAACCAACGTAAAATTTATTTGAGTTGAAATATAGAACACTTCCAAGTTGAGACTTCATCCAGAGTGAATATTTTTAGAATGGCTCTCAACCTCCACAAGTGAATTTATAGTCTTAACCTCTCCCATAATCCTTAATTCTAAGGTTAGTTGCTTGAAAGATTTCCAACAACTCTACTTATAAGGAAAAATATCAGCCTTAGTTAAAAGTGTCCAATAATGATAGAAAAAGTATCTGAACTGGGAGTGAAGAGATTCCAAATTAGAAATTTCCATAAATCCCTTCCATATGATAAAATATTTGTTCCTAAGTGAAGCTAAGCATCTTCATAGAGAGCTGAGAAATTAAACACACACACACACACACACACACACACACACACACATTAATAAATGCCTTTTTTCACATTTCTATTTGGTTTCCTTGGGTTGTTATGGACATTAGTTTGCTTACTTTTTTAAAAATAATCATTCAAGATTTGCATAACCTCTATCTTTAACAGTGAAGGGGTATGGGTTTATACTATGTTTTATTAGAAAGAATAATAAAGAAGCACTAATTGCTAGAGTTGACCTTAAGAGTCAAGAAGACCTGACTTTAATTCCCACCTCTGACACTTACTGAGTGTGTGACCCTAGGTAAGTCACTTATACTCTCACTGCCCTCAAGCAGATCTCTAAAACTAGAAATGCAGAGAAGTTGCTCATCTGTATTGGTATAGAATCTCCTTGCCTGGCACTTCCTATACCAAGGAAATCAGGTCTACTCCAAAAAGAAACAAAAAAAAAAGGAATGAAATTTCATAAACATTCATTAAATGTTTACTATGTACACTTTATAAGGGACTTGAAAGGTTTGTTCTTAATATTAGTGATGAATTCTTATGAATCAAGTAAATATTTACCCCACAAAATAATGAAAGAACCAACAACCCCAAGGGTAAGAAATCCCACTCTGGGTAAGGTACTATGTCTTTTTCAAGCTCAGTGCCTTTCTAGGTTCATGCTCTTTCCGTATCTAAATAATACGCTGGTTCAAATGGTTGATAAATGAAAATCAGGAGAATATCTTGCCCTGACAGCATTTGTATCTAGGTTTGTTGTTGTTGTTGTTGTTGCTGTCTCACCTTCAAAACTCCTTTATTGTCCTCCTGGAAAATTCCATAACCTGACTTTGTCATTCGCCGAACAATCTTTGCTACTGAATTCTTTATTTAAAATAATAAACATTTTTATTTATAGTTTGGGGTTCCAATTTTTATCCTTTTTCCTCCCTCCTCTCCCCCCTCCCTGAGGCAGCAAACAATCAGATATGAGTTATACATGTATGATTATGTAAAACATTACCAAATTTGTTATTTTGTACAAGAAAACTTGATTAAAAGGAAAAAAAGAAAGTGAAAAATAGCATACCTCGGTCTGTTCCATCAATATCAGTTCTTTCTTTGGAGGTAGATAGTATGTTTTCATCAATAGTCATTTGGGATTGTATTGGATCATTGTATTGTTGAGAATAGTCAAGTCATTCACAGTTCTTCATCAAACAATATTGCTGTCCCTGTGCACAATGTTCTCTTGGTTCTACTCACTTCACTAGATATCATTTCATACATGTCTTTTCAGGCCTTTCTGAAGTCATCCTGCTGGTCATTCCTTATAGTACAATAATATTTCATCACCATCATATACCACAGTTTGTTTAGCCATTTCCCAATTGATGGGCATTGCTTTGATTTACAATTCTTAGCCACCACAAAAAGAATTGCTATAAATATTTTTGTACAAGTAGGTCTTTTTCTCTTTTGGGGGATGTCTTTGGGATATAAACCTAGCAGTGGTATTGCTGGAACAAAGTGTATGCACAGTCCTATAGCCCTTTGGGCAGAGTTCCAAGTTGCTCTCCAGAATGTTTGGATCAGTTCACAACTCCACCAACAGTGGATTAGCATCCCAGCTTTCCTGCATCCCCTCCAACTTCCAATATTTTCCATTTTTGTTATATTTGCCATTCTGATAGGTGTGAGGTGATACCTCAGAGTTGTTTTAACTTGCATTTCTCTGATCAATAAATATATAGAGAATTTTTTCATATGATTATGGATAGCTTTGATTTCTTTATCTGAAAACTGCCTGTCCATATCTATCCTTTGACCATTTATCAATTGGAGAATGACTTGCATTTTTATAAATTTCACTCAGTTCTCTATATATTTGAGAAATGAGGCCTTTATCAGAGATATTTGTTTCAAAAATTCTTTCCTGGGGCAGCTGGGTGGTATAGTAGATAAAGCACCAGCCCTGGAATCAGGAGAACCTGAGTTCAAATCTGACATCAGATACTTGACACTTAGCTGTGTGACCCTGGGCAAGTCACTTAACCCTCATTGTCCCACCCCCCTCCCCCCCAAAAAAATTATTTCCCAGTTTTTTACTTCCTTTGTAATCTTGGTTACATTAGTTTTGTTTGTGCAAAAACTTTAAAATTTTATATAATCAAAAACATAAAAACGGTTTTATATATAGGCCCACCTGAGGGAGGGGAATAAGCACTTATCTGATACCTACTATGTGCCAGGCACTATGCTAAGTGCTTTAGAAATACTATCTCATTAAATCCTCACAACAATCTTGTGAAGTAGATGTTTTTATCTCAAATTTACAGTTGAGGAAACTAAATTCTTGCCAGGAAAAATTGAGGCCCTTCATTGGGAGCTCCCTATTCTCCACTTTTCCTCATCTCCTATCATTCTGATGTGCTCTATCACTCTTACTTTTACCCCTATCTCACATAATGAAGAAGCCTTACTCCTTCCCAAGCCATCTCATTCCATTCCATCTCTTCCAATAGACTGCCCCTTCTGATAATGGAGACTAGAAGGACCTGGAGTGCTATGGTCCATGGGGTCAGGAAGAGTCAGACATGACTGAACAACAAGGACTGTCATCCCCACTCTATCACTTCCTTTTTATATTTGGGGTTTTTAAAAATTTCTGTATGTAATGTAATGTTTAGGCGTACTGCTTGGGAGGCTATTTCTAAAAAATTAGTGGCCACCTTTAAGAGTATCCTTTTGGTTTTAAATACTGGTCAGGAAAAGAAAAATGACATAAAAATAAGTGAAGAACTTTTTATTACAGAAACGAAAACTCGATTTGTATCTAAAAGTGCAAGAGGTGATATAGAAGCACTAGATGAATGACAAGGCAACATGTGACCCATCACTTCTGCTATTAGAGAAGGTGGGTGGATTTTTATACTTACATAGAAAAATATAAATTACAATGAATTAGCATCCATAATCACTATTAATACCCAAACAAGATCTAAAAAAATAAAGTCTTAGAATTTATGAGTGAAAACTTCACAAGGTACAGCAAAACAATTAACATGCTCAGGTGACCAAATTTGAGTTATACTTTTAAATACTATGCCTCCAAGGAGCAGCTAGATGGTACAGTGGATAAAGTACTAGCCCTGGATTCAGGAGGACCTGAGTTCAAATGCGGCCTCAGACACTTGACACTTACTAACTGTGTGACCCTGAGCAAGTCACTTGACCCTCACTGCCCTGAAATAAATAAATTAATGAATGAATAAATACTACACCTCCAAATATGAATGCATGCTAATTCTATTAGTAGTGTGTCTATCACTTATTTTCAATCTCTCCCTGTGTACTGGTTGATAACTACAAAACTTACTGAGAACTGATTCCCCACCCAGTCCCCTCTTTCCCAGACAAATGAATTGCCTGGGGCTAACCAATCTTTGTCATTTCCAGACTCTTGATGGACTTATAGACCTTCCCCCAAACAACTTATCCTCTCCCAATATTTCCCCACCTTACTCCCTGGACTTTGTTATTAAAAAGTAGTTTCTATTTAGAGTTAGTAGCCTCTATACTTAACTTAAGAACAGTTCTATTGTTTCTTTTGGTAAAGGCTTATTTACATTAAGTAGTTGTAAGTGACTCTGGAGCAATCTTTTTGTTCTCTTCTATTCTGTTACCTCAAAAAAAACCCTGTCCTCAGTTCCCATCTTTGGGTATTCCTAGCTTCCAAGCTTTGTGATACCACATACCACAAGCTATTGTTCCTCTGCCCCATTAAAGACCTCCTTTCGCCTAAATTGATTGTTTCCTTAATTTCCAGGGTAACACTCACTAGCTGTGTGACCCTGGGAAAGTCACTTAACCCTCATTGCCCTGCAAAAAAAAAATAATAAATAAAATAATAAATAAATACTATGCCTCCAAATATGAATGCATGCTAATTCTATTAGCAGTGTGTCTATCACTTATTTTCAATCTCTCCCTGTGTACTGGTTCATTGTCTACTGCCTACAAATATGTCCAGGTCTCCCCCATCCTGAAAAAAACAACAACCCAATTCTCACTTGATCCTTCCATCCATGCTAAATTTCTCTTCTCCCCTTTGTAGCTAAACTCCTCAAAAGCCATCTCCAGTAGATGGATGTTTCTACTTTCTTTCCTCCCACTCTCTTCTCAGTCCCTTACAATCCAACTTCTGACCTTGTCATTCCTCAGAAACTGTTCTCCAAAGTTACCATTTATCTTTTAGTTGCCTAATCAAGTAGCCTTTTCTCAGTACTCATTCTCCTTGACCTCTCTGCAGCTTCTGACATTATTAACCACTCTAGTCTCCTTAATACTCTCTTTTCTCCTGGTTTTCTTCCTACCTATCTTATCATTCCTTCTCTGTCTCCTTTTCTGGGTCCTCATCCAAATCATACCCTCTAAGCATGGGTGTCCCTCAAAGTTCTTTCGTTAGCCCTCTTCTTCCTTTATACTGTTTAGCCTGGTGATCTCATCAGGTCCCATGGATTTAATTACCATTTCTATGCTGATGATTCTCAAATCTATTTATCCTGACCCCTCTGATGACCTTTAGTCTTCCATCTCCAATACCTTTCAAACATCTCAAACTGGATATTGAGTAGATAAATTAAACATGCATGTTGTGGGAGGGAAATTTGGGGTCAAATGGCTCATGAGTCGTCCCAGAAGAGTTACAAGACTCAGTGACTCAGTTTCCCAGGTGACCACAGGGACAGAACCAGAACAATGGAAAGGTATCTCTCAAATAAGGAAAGGAAAGACAGTTATATTTATAGTATGGATAAATTGATTATCAGTCTCATTATAATAGTCTCCACTTTGGGGAGGTACAGGGGAGGGCCTGTCCTTCTCATTATAATATTCTCCACCTAGGGGTGTTTCAGGGGAGTGCTTATCCTAATTTGGAGTTCCTGGGGTCCTAAACCAACCCCGAGGCGGGTACCTTTTTAAGTGGAGGTGTGTTTTGGGGGTTTACCCATCATAAGGTGAATCTGGGGACAAATTTGGCCTTTTCTGCACATGTCTCTTTCTGATTCCCATGGCTAGTTTCAAAATATCTCCATTTTTCATTAGAATTTCTATAGGTTGTCTTTTTCCTTTATTGTTATTTTGACCTGACCCATCCTGGTCCGTTATGGATGTCGATCACTGTGGGTATGAGAACCTAACATAAGTTATCCATTAACTAGGATCTGATTCCCTTTTAGAGCTAATATCTGTATTAGAGCTTGGATCTTGGGTTTTTTCTATTAACCCTTTTTTGCCTCCTACATCAAAAACAGAATTATCTTTACCTCTATTCTTTCCCTCCATTCCCTATTACTATAGAGAGCAAGAACACCCTCCCAGTCCTTCAGGCACATAACCTTGGAGTTATAAACTCCTCACTCTCACCTCCCACATTCCATCTTTCCCCAAAGCCTGAATATTTCATCTCTGCAATATCTCTAGAATATGCCTACTTCTCTCCTCTGATACTGTCCCCACCCTGGTAAAGGCCTTTATCACAGCATGCTTGGATTATTGCAATAGCCTGTTGGTGGGTCCACCTGCCTCAAGTCTCTCCTCACTCCAATCTATCCTCCATTCAGGCTCCAAAGTGGTTTTCCTAAAGCACCATGTCATCCCCAAATTCAGTAAACTCCAGTAGCTTCCTATTGCCTCCAAGATCAAATATAAAATGTTCTGTTTGGCATTCAAAGCCCTCCATAACCTTGCCTCCTCCTACCTTTCTAGTCATCTTTGCACCTTTACTCCACCAAAGTTCCACATTTCTGGGAGTTTCCTACCATTTAAAGCAATTCCCAAAGCAGGTCATGAGATCTGCCTCCATTGTCCCTGCTCTGTTTGCATTGGTTGAAGAAATATTACAGTCATGTGTCTATCAATGATGTTATTATCAATAATTCTTCCTTAAAAAAAAAAAAACAGGCGGGCAACTAGGTGGCGCAGTGGATAGAGCACTGGCCCTGGATTCAGGAGGACCTGAGTTCAAATCCATCCTCAGACACTTGACACTTACTAGCTGTGTGACCCCGGGCAAGTCACTTAACCCCCGTTGCCTCAAAAAAAAAAAATTAAAAAAAAACAAAACAAAACAAACTTGGTCTTAACGAAAGTTTGGAACAAGCAAGGATCTTGAAAACAGCTCTCTCATTTTACAATGAGGGAATTAAGCAACTTAAACAAAGTCATACAACCAGTCCTCTTTCCTTTTTTTTTTTTTTTTTTGGTGAGGCAATTGGGGTTAAGTGACTTGCCCAGGGTCACACAGCTAGTAAGTGTCAAGTGTCTGAGGCCAGATTTGAACTCAGGTCCTCCTGAATCCAGGGCTGGTGCTTTTAACCACTGTGCCACCTAGCTGCCATGAACCTCCTCTTTCTTCTGCCAAGAAGATAAAAGAATGATGGATTTAGGAATGAAAGGGCCATCAAGATCATCTAAACCCTCTCATTTTACAGTTGAGAACCTGGAGGCCCAGTGTAGCTAAGTGACTTACCCATAGTAATACAGTTCATAAGTGGACAGGGCCAGGATTTCAATATAAGTCCTCTGACTCTAAATCTAGAATTCTTTCCGCTATACCATATTGCCTCCCTTGAACCATGCTGTTTCCCTACCTCCCTGCTCTAATTATTTTAGTATTGAGCTAAATTTCATTCTCTAGCTTACATGTGATAGAAATGATATAGAATCGGTGGCAGCTAGGTGGCACAGTGGATAAAGCACTGACCTTGGATTCAGGAGGACCTGAGTTCAAATCCAACCTAAGACACTTGACACTTACTATCTGTGTGACTCTGGGCAAGTCACTTAACCCTCATTGCCCTGCAAAGAAAGAAAGAAAGAAAGAAAGAAAGAAAGAAAGAAAGAAAGAAAGAAAGAAAGAAAGAAAGAAAGAAAGAAAGAAAGAAAGAAAGAGAAAGAAAGAAAGAAATTATATAGAATCAATATCCACATTCAAAGCAGCCATACATATAATATTTCTTAATCATCAAAAGTAATCAATTAAAAATTATTAACCAATTGCCATGGGCCAGACTGTCTGGGATAGGTGGACTTGAGTCAGTTTAGATTCTGAGGATGGGGTCTGGAAAATACCCAGCCCCCAGTCCCTGTTATTGTTAGACTATTCTGTTCATGTTTTATTCCATCGCTAACAACAGAAATCATGTATTTTGCTTTACTGAACCTAATGTACCCTGGTACCCCTTTCCCCTCCTTGCCTACCAAACCCCCAGTCCCTCCAAACCCCCAGTCCTTGTTATGCTGTTGCTAAAACACACCTCATGACCAGGCAGGAGAAGATGTCTCTTGCTAGCTTGAACCTCACCCAGATACTACCTCCCCTTTTGCATTCCTAAGTCCTAACTCCCCCCTGGTATCAGCTCCTGGTACCATCACTTCCTTCTTCCCCCTTGTCCTTCCTTACCCGGGGGGGAGTGGTCTGGAATGGTTTTGCCCCTCTCTCCCATAGTTTCATCCTGTTCCCCCTTCCCTTGGTTTGACCTTTCCCCCCCCCTCCCCTTTCCCCTTCACTCTTGAAACATATACCTGTATTGTACCTTGATCATGAGCTGAACACACACTCTAGGTGAGACAGGATTGTTTGTTAGACTGTGAGCTCACCCTGTGCTTAAAGGGACCCCCCCTCAAAATCTCTATAAAAACCCAAAGCATGAGCCCATTAATGTGGATCTCATTTCTGGCATGAGGTCGCCCATTCTCATGAGAATGTAATAAATCTGCCTCTGCTTGACTTGGTGGTCTCCTCGAGTTATTTGGGTAAACTGAGGCAATTTTGTCCCAAACAAGACCCCATGATGATCAGGGGAAACTTAAAGACAAAAGTGGAACAGTATCAACCTTCAATGGGTTTACATTCTAATGGAAGAGATATGTTGTTGGTCATTTGAGGTGTGTACAACTCTTTATGATCCCATTTGGGGTTTTCTTGGCAAAGATACTGGTCATGAGGTGTGTTTTAGCAACAGCATAACAAGGACTGGGGGTTTGGAGGGACTGGGGGTTTGGTAGGCAAGGAGGGGAAAGGGGTACCAGGGTACATCAGATTCAGTAAAGCAAAATACTGGAGTGGCAAAGATTCCTTTTCTAGCTCATTTTACAAATGAAGAACCGAGACAAACAAGGTTAAGTGACTTGCCCAGGGTCAAACAGCTAGTAAGCATCTGAGGCCATGTTTGAACTTAAGTCTTCCTGACTGCACAACAGAAAATTGTTCAATATTGCACCATCAAAAAGTCTTAGAAGAGGTATAATGTGTTGAGACTGAAAAATAAAATAGGACTGAACCAGATTGTGAAGAGATTTAAATATCAGACAGAGGGAGTTTACATTTGATCCTGGAAGCAACAGGGAATAACAAGTGTTTATTAATGGGGGGTGGGGGTGGCATTGGGGGGATCGATACTAATTTTAACCTGTATTCAGTGGACTTTTGCTGACTAAAAGGTAAATTGTAGTGTTCTAAGAGAAAAATCTTATTAGTTAGAATAAGTAATTTCTATATCTAGAAAATGTAGGCCATTCTCTTGGATACAAACAATGCAAAGGCACAAAAGGATATTTGGAGGAGGAAATAATGTCTCCCCCACTATGCCAGGACAGAATACTATATAGAATCACTGATGTCCAACTCCCTGAGCTGCCACATCATCATGGGGTGGGGCTGGGGTGGGGTGAACCAGGCCCTGCAGGAAGGAGAAGTTAAAGTGAATTGGCATATAACTGAAGACAGCCGATCTCTAAGGCCGGCCTCCAAGTAAGACCAGCCTTATTCATGCCTTAATCAGAAGATCACTATGTCCAGAAAGCACAGAATCTCAGTGTTGGAAGGTGGTTCAGAGGACACAGGAGGACCTAGCATGCAGAGCTATGAGGGACCCTGAGATTATCCAGTCCAGGATCATCATTGTTAAAATGAGAAAACTGAGGCACAGAGAGTTCAAACGACTTGAACCCGAGACCACTGACCCTAAAAGCAGTGCTTGAGGCCACATGGTCCAAAGAGAGCCAAAGCAGGACCTTCCCCTACAACATCCTGGCCATGCGTTCATCCTGGTTCTACCCACAGAACTCCAGTGAAGGTGAAAATACTCCCTCTTGAGACAAAGGCTTCCATTTTTGGATATCTCTAATTGTTAAAAATGTTTTTGCTTTTCAATAATCTCCTCTCTCCCCAGATGCCCTTTATTGCTGTTTGTCCTTTGTTCTTAAAGAGGACCATGGCATCAGTGTGATGTCATGAGTTGCAGTGAATTAGATTTAAGTGAGGGAGGGCTGTGCAAGGTCACCAACCTCTTTCCTCCAGAGCCATATGGGTCTCAGTGGCAAGATATGGATCAGGATGACTGGAGATGGCCCGGGTGCTTGAGGCAATTGGGTTAAGTGACTTGCCCAGGGTCACACAGCTAGTAAGAGTCAACTGTCTGAGGCTGGATTTGAACTCGGGTCCTCCTGATTCCAGAGCCAGTGCTCTATCCTGGCTCCCCTAGATGTCTTTTAGTAAAAACCAGATGACCATTTGTCAGATAGGTGGCAGAGAGGCTATCCAATGATCAGCAAAGACTTCATTATTCTATCTTTACAACATTTCTTGTATCTTCTCCTCTCCACTTACATAGCCGCCCTAGTTCAGGCTCTCAGTACCTCTTACTTGGATGACTGAAATAGTCTCTTCATCTCCCTTTGTCCAATCCATCCTCCATAAAACTGCTGAGTTGATACTCCTAAAGCACAGGTCTGAGCATGTCACTATTCTGCTTGAGCAGCTTCCTTATTGCCCTTAAGACAAAATACAAATGCTCTTATTGAGCATTTAAAGACTTTTAAAACCTAACTCCAAGCTTTCTTTGTGTTGTAGTTTACTCTCCTTCCTGCATTCTAAATCTCTGTCCAAAAGACCTACTTAAAACATGCCTGTTTCCTGTTTTCCATTCTGTCTCCTGCCTCCATGCCTCAGCATAGGCTGACCCTTTGGCCTGAAATACTTTCCCTCCTCACATCCACCTCTTTATTCCCTACAAAGCTCAGTTCAAGAGCCACTTCCTACATAAGACATGCTCACACCCATCATGTGCCTTTCCAACACCCTATGAGTGAAGCTTATTCTTAATTGTTCAGAGACTATAGTTTTGGGGTTGTTGGTTTTTTTATCACTTATAGTCATACAATATCAGTAGGGTATTGGTATCAAAATAATGGGCCATTCCTTCAAGAACTTTAGTGACATTAAAGGAGCCTTGTAATTTGCTCATTCCATCCCATTATCCCCTTCCTCAATTTACTTCTGGCACATGATAGACATTTGAGAAATCCCTATTGAACTGAATTTATTTCAGATACAAGATGCAGTCTGAGGGTCCTTTCAATTCTGAGAGTTTACTAATCTGACTCTAAATGTCTAGTTCTGGGAGCAGCTAGGTGGCACAGTGGATAAAGGACCTGCCCTGGATTCAGGAGGACCTGAGTTCAAATCTGACCCCTGTTGCTTCCAGGATCAAATGTAAACTCCTCTGTCTGACCCAAAGATCTCCTGGATTGTACTCCAGTTTTCATTCTACTCTAACATACTGTTATCAGAAGGAATTCACATGAGATTCTTTGTTTTGAGTGAACATAATCAATCAAAAGGCATTTAGCAAATGACTACTATGCAACAGGTACTGTCCTACCCTTAGTAAGATGGGGGGGCGGGGGGGAAGGGAGAGAGAGAGAGAGAGAGAGAGAGAGAGAGAGAGAGAGAGAGAGAGAGAGAGAGAGAGAGGGAGGGAGGTGTAAAAGCAAAGTATATTCAAGTCTGCCAAAGTAGGGAGCATTAAAACAATTGGTTTATTTGCGGGGGAAAAAAAAACTTTTGCCAGAAATTTCAACACAACAGAAATGTGAATATTTTTATTTAATTAATAACACTTTAATTTTCCATTACACTTAGAATGTGAATGGATAATAGTATTTACTAAGCACTTAATATGTTCCAAACACTATATTAAACCTGAGGGATACAAGTAGAAAAGCAAGACAATCTCTGCTTTCAAGGAGCTTACATTATAAAAGGGGAAAACAACCCATTTAAGGGAGTAGTTGTCAGGGAAGACTGTTTTGGTTTGGGGAATCATGGGGACAGTGAGTGGGGCTATAGTCCAGTCAATTGGGTAAATTGTTGGGTGGGATGTGAGACATACCTGGGATGTAGACTCTACAACCACCTAGATACTAAGGGCCAAGTATACTTGCACTGGTTGACTCACCAGTCAATCAACAAGAATTTATTAAGCACTTACTATGTGCCAGGCACTGTGCTAAGGACTGGGGATACAAAGATATAAATGAAATCAGGATAGCACAGAGGCCAGAACACTGGTTCCAAAGTTAATTGGAGTCAGACACCCAGAGTAATTGGAATAAGTCATAGGAGGTATAGTGGGCCAGAAAGAATACTAGCAAAGTATGTGAGTATGTGTACGTATATATGTGTACATATATGTGTCATATTCATATATACACATACATGTACATATTGATGTATTTTTAAAATCTACATTTAAAAAAACAACAACTAGCAGTCCATGGGAACAAAAAGTAGTTCAATATGTAGAGTCTATTATTCCTTATATTTAAATATTCAAGTCTCATGGTTATGAGCAGGTAGGGGAGGAATCCTAAGGAGGAAGCAGAGGAATATCTTTAGAGCAAACACACTCATCGGTAGACTAAACATTAAAAAAGTTTCTACAGGATTTGTGGCTTGGCACAAAAGGAGAATTCTATCCAGCAGAGAAGACTATAGCCCTAATAGCTTCCCAGACAGCATACTTGCCTCCTCCCTTATAATTGATATAGACAGGGACCTTGTCCAAGGTTTTGTGTGTGTGTGTGTTGGGGGAGGGGGGGTTCAAACTACCTTATGGATAAATCATTCTTTCTCTTCATTTTTCATATTACATCTACTAAAGAATCACAGAGGTCTTGGAATCATGGGATATATCTCTAGAATCATAGATTCTGAGATCTAAAATGTGATTTAGTTTAACCCTTCATTTTACTGAAGGGAAAACTAACACTCAAAGAGATAAAGTAATTTACCTAAGGTCCCAAAGCTATTTAAATGGTGAAGGCAGGATTTGAAGCTAGGGTTCTTGGCTCCCAGATCAGTGTTTCTTCCCCATACTGTGCTAGTCTGAGCCCAGCTCCATCTACTCACATCACTATTTGCAATATGTGTCATTTAATGAAAGCAGTAGATAACCTATATCAAATTGTTTGCCATCTCACAGAGGGAGGGAGGGGAGAAATTCTGGAACTCAAAATCTATCAAAAACTGAATGTCAAAAATTGTCTTTATATTTAATTGGGGAAAATAAAATATTATTAATTTTTTTAAAAAAGAGACTATAGGTGTCAAAAATCAAAGTCCAGGACAGTAAATAGCTGCAAAACTCCCCAGTGCTTCTGGAACCAGATTAAAATATAACTGGGGGGGCAGCTAGATGGCGCAGTGGATAGAGCACCGGCCCTGGAGTCAGGAGTACCTGAGTTCAAATCCGGCCTCAGACACTTAACACTTACTAGCTGTGTGACCCTGGGCAAGTCACTTAACCCCAATTGCCTCACTAAAAAAAAATATATATATATATATATATATATATATATATATATATATATATATATATATATAAAACTGGAAAATATTTAACAAAAAACAAAAATACAACAGAGAAAATGTTAGTTTACAGTTTTCTAAGTCAATATGTGACCTGTAAGGATCCATTTCTAGTTGAGTTTGACACCACTGCTACAGGCAAATGTTTTTCTTTCACATAGACACATTCTTTCACTAACATCTTAAAGAATTTTCAGTTTGAAAATTATGGTCAAAATGGGATATTTCTCTTAATTCTCTATGGTGCTTTTTATACATTGTATATATATATATATATATATATATACTTATGTCCTCAGTACACTTGTACTAATAATCCTCATATGGTGATTCAACCTTTTAGCATGAAGACCTTAGACACACCCAGCCCCATGTAAAAAGCTATAGTGCTCCAGCTAGCTAAATACTAACCTCAAGAGCTGTGTAACTTCATAGTGATAAAATGTAGTTTAAAAAGTTTTTCTACATAACCCTTTGTTACTCAAGTTTCCTAGGCACCAAAGAATGTCACCATCAACAACAACAAACAAATTTAAGGGAAAGAATAGTTGCAACATTAAATGCAAACAGAGATGTGGAGCTTCCAAGAATTGGAAGGTGACACTGAGAAAGAACTCAATTCCCCTGACTCCCATTCAGGTGTTCTTTTCCCTGTCTCATGCTGTCCTACAGAGAGCAGGGAAGAGGTGGAGGGTAGAGCAGGAAATGGAGTTTTGACAGAGGGTAGCCCTCTGGAGGGCTAATGTCTGGAGGGTAGCCAGGACAGCATCTGGAGAAGAATTTAGCACCAAACAGGAAGAAGACTGAAGGAGAGCTCAAAGGCTCACAGGTCAATGGCCCGGGTGGGTTCAGGCAGAATGGGGTGTCAGGGGCTAAAGGAAGACTCAGAACACAAGGGGGTCATTTATAAAGCTATTGCTCACAAGTTGGAGACCATCCATCCTCTTGAAAAGTACTTTCCAAACAGGTGAGCGCACAAAGGCCAGGTAGAGAGCACTCCCACATTCCCCAAGGTAGAGTCACAGGGTAAAGAGAGCCTTCTCATCACCTTTAAGTACAACCCTGTCAAACCTCACTCCACAACCCAAGGAGGAGGACCAGTGAATGTTCTTTATGCTCCCAATCCCCAGTCTCCCACTACAACTATAAAACAACCCTCTCTATTAAGTGCTACATTGCTTTTCATTTTACATTTTCCCTCTGAACTTAAACACCCCAAAAGAGCATATTCATACATAGAGGACACAGAAAGAAGATTCTATATGAAACCATGAATCTCTACTTCCTACCACATGCTTAAAAGAAAAAAAGTATATAGTAAATTCTACTTGTTACTTTCAAAGCTGTCCTACTTGTCTGTACTTCCTTCTAAACTTCCTTCTGTTGTCTTCTTTCAGTGCTACATTGTTAATGATAACAATAATAGTAATAATCATAATAACTGTCATTTATTTAACACTTTTAAGAATTGGAAAGTGCTTTACAAATATTATCTCATTTGATCTTCACAACAACTCTGGGAGGTAGGTATTATCTCACACACACACACACACACACACACACACACACACACACACACACCCTTCTTTAGAGATGAAGAAACTGAGCATGAGTATAAGAAGTAAATAAAATAATGTAATTTACCCAGGATCATACATCTAGTAAGTGTCTGAGGCAGGATTTAAAGTTAGGTCTTCCTGACTCCCAAGTCCAGCACTTTCTCCACAAGCAATCTTCCTAAGTTGCTGTGTTCAAAATTGTTCATCGCCTGGTAACCAACATGGTCTGGAGCTTAGCCATACTCAGCTGGACTGGTCCCCATATAACAAAAACATAATCTATTAAAATGTCAGCTCCATCAGAGCAGGGGCTGTGTTGCTTTTCCATTTGTATCCTCAGCACACAGCACAGTGTTTTGTATTCAATGGGCATTTAATAAAAGCTTTTACATCTTTTCCTTCATTAGTTCATTTGTTCATTCATTCATTGCCAAAGCATAGTGGAAACCTTCCCAGTTTGTTGGAACATGCCAGAGCTTATATTCCACTGGCAAAGCATCTGAGAACTCAAGATTCCTTTCACACCGTGATGAGACACCGGAATAGGACTCTATAGGAAGTTAAATTATTTTAAAACAATATTCTACATTTAACAAAAATCAAGTTTAATATAGTAAATGAATTTGAAAGTATAGCTTTAAAACATTTTCTTGCCTTATTACATATTTAAGACAATCCATGTAAATTTTTAAAATTAAAATATAAAATTACAAATTAAAAGCAAAAACACATTTCAATCTATCAGTCCATATGACTAAGCACCCACTAAGTTGTAGGCAGTGTGCTAGGGGCACAGGATATAAAGATAGCCCTTGCCTTTAAGGACCTTACATATTACCACAACTTGTTGAAAATTCTCACTTAAGACTGTATGGTGATAACTTAACAAGTCTATTTTTGCACCCAGAACATTTTTTTAAAGAGGATGAAAAATCATCCTTGTTTATTCTCCTTAACTGAGAACCTAGAAAACTTCTTATTAACCAAAAGCATACTCTCCAAAGCCTGGTCCCCAGGGAAACTTTAAGTATGATTTTTGTTGTCATCGGGTCAATTCCAACTTTTTCCTCCAGTAAATTATTCATGTTATTTCCTTCCAGTGGTGACTAATGCAATCTCAAGACAGTGTTTATATCCACTTTTTGACAGTCATTTTCATCCACACACCTGGGAGTCCATCTTTTTAAACATTAATCACTGACCCACATTAAGACTGGTTAGCAGGCAATCCATCTACAGAGAAAGAACTGATGGTATCTGAAAATAGATTGAAGCATGATTTTTTTGGTAGTTCCTTAATCTGAAGTTTTGGGGCTTTTTTTCTGTTTTCTTTCACAACCTGGCTAATGTGGAGATGTTCTGAATGACTACTCATGTATAACTTATATTGAATTGCTTGAGTTCTTGGGGGTGGGGGGTGGGGAGGGAGGGAGGAAGAGAGGTTGGGACACAAAATTTTTTTTAATTGATGTCAAAATTTGTTTTTACATGTAATTTGGAAAAAATATAGTTCTAAATAAGAGGGGGGGAAAGACTAGTTAGCAGGCAAATGAAAGAAGAAAAGAATCACCTTTTCAAATTTCATGCTGATTCCAACAATACAGTTATGACATCTAATATAGTGCTTGCAATAAGAAAGCAGCTGATATCCTTCATTTACCCATTATGAGCAACAATTTATTATGTTATTATTAAGCTAATATGTATTTATTTAGAACCCAGAAATGCAAAGGGCTAAAACATAATATGAGCCCTAACCTCAGGGGGCTTACATTCCAAATAACAATTATTCTGATATATGTATGCATCATAAGATCATAAGAGTTACAGCTGAAAAGCACTAAAGAAATAATCTAATCCAACGTTCTCATTTTACAGATGAGAAAAAAAAGAAGTCCAGAAATGTTCAGTGACTTAGAAAAGAGCAAACAAATAGTAAATGCTCTTCTCCAGGCTTCACTTTTGACTTTTACCATGCCCCAGCTTTTCATCCTAAAACTTATTCCAACCCTAGAATTCACACATTATGAAGTCCTTTCAATCCCTGTGGTCTCTCCCTCTGATTGGATGGCTTCTCTAGAACCTCTATTTAAATAGGGCATTCAGGACAGCCTTGAGTCATTCCTCTCCAAACTACGTTCAGGACTTTGTCTAGAATACCCCAGCAGGGCACCTTCATCTCCACCTTCATGCCCCAACCTTTTCAGCTTCCTTTTATTTGTTGTCTTCCCCCATTAGGGGCAGCTAACTGGTACACTGGATAGAGCACTAGACTTGGAATACTCTTCTTTGTGAGTTCAAATCCAACCTCAAACACTTATTAGATTTGTGACCCTGGGCAAGTCGCTTAACCCTGTTTGCCTCAGTTCCTCATTTGTAAATTGAGCTGGAGAAGAAAATGGCAAACCATTCTGGTATCTCTGCCAACGAAACCCCAATGGGGTCACAGAGAGTTGGACACAAGTAGAAAAATTAGCTAACTCTCCCATTAGATTATAAACTCCTTGAGAGAAATTATTATATTTGTACTGCCAGAACTTAGCACAGTGCCTAGCTAGTCAGCATTTAATAAATAATAGTTGGAAGACCAGTTGACTAAAAAGCACAAAGAACCCCAATATTCTGACACTACAGTATGCTAGTAATGTTTAAAACATGGTTGTATTTTGCCAAAGTTTACTTCTTCCCACAACTGGTAGAATGTCCTCATTTCAAGTGTTTCTGAACAGAAATAGCCAGTTCTGTGAAAATATGAAGCAGTTTTGTAACAAAATCTTTCATCATTTCATAAAAGGTCATCTGCAGTCTTAGGCAATCCTAAAGTTAGCTACAAATAGAACAATCAAATCTATTTGTTTTAATTACTTATCATACAGCTTGTCCCTGGAGGTCTTATATGGCATTTAAATAAAGGTTTTGGACTTTCCTTCAGAAAGAAAATTCCTTATCCTTCAAAGTTTTGTGGTTGAATGAGATGGAAAAGACTAAGAGCTCGTATTTTAAGGTGGCACTAGAAGGATTATATTTTATAGGTGATCACCTGACTACCTAACAGTTTCACAGGGAAAATAAAGTTATTGCTCTGGGATGACCAGATGACAGATTAGCTAAAAAAAGGAAGTTTCCAAATCAATTGGCTTTTTAAAGGCAAATGTTTTATGAAATCAAATATTCAAGGTGTTCCTCTCTACCTTCTATTACCCCTTCTATTCAGAATCTAGAATTCATTTGTGAGCAGGTGAAAACTGGTTTGACAAATATAGTCTTAGTTTTACCAAGATGCATGTATGCCAAGGCTAATAAGCCCAGAAAAGGGACATTACTGCTGCCAGCATCTTGATAGATTGGTACAATTAGAATTCAGTTCCCTGAATCCCTGCCCCTCTCACCCCTCAATCCTTATTAGGAACTCTAGAAAATATTCTTATTCCTTTGGTCCCATCATAATTTCTATCTTCCCCTATGGATGATAGAGAAGTCTTCTATTGGTGCCAGCTGGCTTTCTGTCTAAAACTTGATATGTTTGAGCCTAGAGGGACTATGGGTCTTCTACCAGAGAGGGAGAGCTGTTGCTAGCTCCACATCTGGAAGCTACCCCACTGTGTGCTTCTCTCAGCTGGAGGCTTGGTGTAATGGGGTCACATGCTGAAACTGCTCCCAGTTGACATCTGTTCTTCTCTTTCCTTTGAGAGTACTGATAAAGTTCTATTAACTGCTATCCCTGTGTGACAGTGAGAGTGAGGCTGATGACTTAAAGCAAATCTGCCTCACTTAAATCCCATTTATGAGAGAGT
This sequence comes from Dromiciops gliroides, assembly GCF_019393635.1. Taxonomy (NCBI): domain Eukaryota; kingdom Metazoa; phylum Chordata; class Mammalia; order Microbiotheria; family Microbiotheriidae; genus Dromiciops; species Dromiciops gliroides. The sequence goes on from NC_057861.1 coordinate 253,321,769, forward strand.
CAAGATATTACTCCATGATGTCATTGGTCCTCTTAGAAAACAAAGGACCAACAACCACAACTACTGCTATCCCTGATGCTCTTCATTCAAACTCTCCTGCACCACATATTTCTGAGAGGGCATAGATATGTCTTCCATTGTCAGAAGCTGCTATCAGCAACTAGAGCTGAAGCCCTATAGGGTCAAATTGGTTTTAGATATAGTTAGTTTTAGAAACTCTTGGGCAGCTAGATGGCACAGTGGATACAATGCTAGGCCTGCAGTCAGGAACACCTGAGTTAAAATGCAGCATCAGGAGCTAGGTGGCACAATGGATAGAGCACTGGATCTGGAGTAATAGTACCTGAAGTTCAAATCCATCCATTTACTTAGCTGTGTGAAACCCTGGACAAGTCATTTAACCCCCATTGCCTCAAAAAACCAAATAAACAAAAAAACTAGTGGAAATATATTTCAGGGCAGCTAGGTGGCTCAGTGGATAGAGTACTGGTCCTGGAGTCAGAAGGCTCTGAGTTCAAATCTGGATTCAGACACTTGACACTTACTATTTGACCCTAGGCAAGTCACTTAACTCCAATTACCTCACAAAAAATAAAATAAATTTTTTTTTAGATGCAACCTCAAACACTAATTGTATGACCCTGGGCAAGTCACTCAACCCTGTTTGCCTCAGCTCCTCATCTGTAAAATGATCTGGAAAAGGAAATGGCAAACCACTCCAATATCTCTGCCAAGAAAACTCCAAACAGTGTCATAAAAAGTCTGACACTACTGAAACACTAAACAACAACAAGAAACTCTTAGAAAAAGAATCATTTTTATCTTCTCCATGTTAGTTTGTTTATAGAAAGCACAGAGAAACTATATAATAGCCCTGTGAAGTTCAAATAACTACTACCTGGACTCAGATGAATACCTAAGAATAGCAAAAATTACTGGAGTTGTTTGGGGAAGGTAGGAGTAGGGTTTTTCTAAGACATATAGATTTCCTTCCTTGATGTGGATAGTTGTAAAACTGACTATAAAACCTCTCGGTTACCAAAGAGAAAAAGAAATAGTTCTAGACAGGGTTAAGGTCAATTATAAGAAACAAATAATCCCCATACTACACAGTCTGGTTCTACATATAGAAAAAAATTAATTTCTATCCATTTTGTGAAGCAAATATTGTCTTAATTTTACAATCTGGTTTAAAACACAAAATATATTCATAAACTAATCCCATTAATAAATATGGATGCAAAAAGAAGATATTAGCAAACTGAGTATAGCAGCATTTTTTAAAATCATTCAGTATGAACAACTAAAATTTACACCAGGAATACAAAGATGACTTGCTAAAGAAAATAATCAACACAGTACATTTTGTTAGTAAGAATAAATGTTAAGAGTCATGTGGTTATATCAATAGATTCAGAAAAAGTATTTACATATCATATAGGTCTTTACTCATGAATAATCACCAAAAAGAATGTAAATACAGGGATTTTCCCTCAAAACAACAAAAATATAAACTGAAACCCTAAACCAGTATTATATACAATTCCTGAAAGATTGAAAGCATTCCCACTAAAAACAGGTACAAAGCATGAGTGTTCACTCTTGCCATAGGATTGTTGGTTTATAGTGTAAGAAGGGACTTTAGAAATCATCTTGTCTAATCCATTTATTTCATATATACTAGGTAGCTTGATGGTACATTGGGTAGAGTGCTAGATTTAGAATCAGGAAGACCTGAATTCAAATCCTGTCTCAGATACTTTCTAGCTGAGTGATCTTGGTCAAGTCACTTAATTTCTTTCATCCTCAATTTCCTCATCTGTAAAATGGGGATAACAATAACATCTACCTTACAGTGCTATTGTGGGGAGTAAATGAGATAATATATATAAAATACTTTGAAAATTTTAAAGTGCTATTATAATTAGCATCAGAAATGATGAACCTGGATCCCTGAGAAGGAAAGAGATGTGTTTATGGCCACAAGTACAGTAGAATCACATTTCAAATTTAAGTTTTCTGACTCCAAATCTAGTTTTATTTTCACTACAATAGGACTTCTCTTCAACATAGCATTAGAAATGTCAGCAAATGAAATAATCAGTTAAAAAATTGTAGGGGGTGGGCAGCTAGGTGGCACAGTGGATAGAGCACTGGCCCTGGAGTCAGGAGTACCTGAGTTCAAATCCAGCCTCAGACACTTGACACTTACTAGCTGTGTGACCCTGGGCAAGTCACTTAACCCCCATTGCCTGAAAAAAAAAAAAGACAGTACAGAAAAAAAAATTAAAATTAAAAAATTGACCAGTGGAAAAAGAATTAAAAACTCCCAAAACAGAAACAATTATGCAAAAAGATTACCAATTGTAAGTAAGTAAGACTCTAAAAACTAGGGGAAAGATTCATTACTTAATCATCACTGGAAGAAATTGGCTAATAATATAGAAAAATAATATCTAAATTCCAGTTAGATCCCAAAATGAAATATAAGAACATGAATCATAAAAAGGAAACATACAAATAATATCTGGTGTAAATAATATTTAGGGTAAATAATATACTCCTCTTAACTGTGATGAATAAATGTTTTAAATTATTTTTAAAAAGCAGAACATGTTGGTATTATCCATCTACCTCAATGGGAGGTGGGTTTGATTAAATAAAAATGAAAATGTTCTACACAGTAGAAAAGAATAATAAAATACTCTGATGGATCTATAATTTGTTCCTTTTGGCTTTCACCTATGGCCTCCCATGAATTCACCATGGGGGATGCCACACAAATTCTGGGTTGGGACAGGGGTAATTTTTCTTATGTTCTTTTTTTTTTTTGCAGGGCAATGAGGGTTAAGTGACTTGCCCAGGGTCACACAGCTAGTAAGTGTCAAGTGTCTGAGGCCAGACTGGAACTCAGGTCCTCCTGAATCCAGGCCTGGTGCTTTATCTACTGCGCTACCTATCTGTACCCTCTTATGTTTTTTTTTTTTAATTTTGGTGAGGCAATTGGGGTTAAGTGACTTGTCCAGGGTCACACAGCCAGTAAGTGTTAAGTGTTTGAGGCCAGATTTGAACTCAGGTCCTCCTGACTCCAGGGACGGTGCTCTATCCACTACACCATCTAACTGCCCCCCTCTTATGTTCTTTTAACATTGTTTGGATACCCATGGAGCACACTGGCTATCCAACAGTTGGTTGTCTTTTATTCTCAAGATATTACCTGCTTCTTTTTTCTGGCCATACATTTATTTGACAATATCCTTTGCACAATGTCTCTCAAATTCCTTCTTTCTAGTAGCCTACACATGCTCGTCTTGCACCACTCCATTCCCTTGGGTGATCCTCAACTTCACTTCTTTGGAAACTAGTTTCTCATAATTGCCAGTCATACAACATCTCCCAAAGAATATGGGTGTTAAAAAACAAAATAGGCATTGTGTTTAAGAGGGGATTTTGAGGTACTTAAAATGACTTTGTAATTCACCAAAGGCAATCCAGTCCATTTTCCTCCTTCATTTAATTTTGGGCCCCTCTCATTATCCTTCTGCAGTGTTTGCTTTATATATGTTGGTAGGTAGATAGGTAGGTAGGTAGATGTTGAGGCAATGAAGTGATCCAGTTGAAAGGTTCTGGATATGGAGTCAGAAAGAGCTGAGTTCAAATTTGGCCTCAAACATGTTATAGCTTTGTGACCCTCGGCAAGTCACAACATCAATCTGCCTCAGTCTCCTCAAATGTAAAATGGGGAAAATAATATCACTTACCTCCCAGAGTTGTTGTAAGAATCAAATGAGAAAATATTTGTAAAGTGCTTTGCAAGTCTTAAAATTGTTCCTTAAATGCTATCGTCATCATCATACTGATGAACAAAATCTAAAAATCATATATTCAATCACATTCCATCCAATAGGCATTCTTTACCTACTTGTTTTTTCCCAGGTGGTTACTTTTAACAAATTCATTTGAATGAATATGGATCTCATTTAGGAGTCTAAGCAACATTTTGGATCTTGATGCTATCAGCTCAATGGCATTAGAATATAAACAACTTGAGTGAAGTGATTGTTTTATTCTCTGTATCTGTATGCCCAGTAATTATCAAAGTGCCTGATATACAATTGGTACTTAATAAGTACTTGCTGATTGATTGATTAATCTGGAAGTAGAAGCATCTGGAGTTCCTCACTATCAACAGTGGCCTCATCCTCCATGTGAGTGCTGAATACTTTTGTTGAATATACATCTTAGCTTATACATCACTTGATATTAATGACAAGAGAATCATTGAAAAGGGTTATCTCTGTTATGTTTTTCAAGAAATCTTATCTTAATTTTGACATACACATAGAAGACACTGTGTTGGAGAAAGAAGTAGTGCTTTGCTCTACCTAATTAAATCCCTTTTTACAGTCAACAACAAGTACGCACAATATCTTGTATTCTCTTCAGCTCTCCGCCAATTGTGGGATCATAAAGATATGCTCTGCTGTGCAACATTCTTGGCAAAATCATGATTTTTCCCTTCTAATAGGGAACATCAAGAATGTTTTCAATGCATGTCTATCCATAAAGCTCATTCTCATAAAAAATTTGTGTAGTGAGAAAATAGACCTATGGGTTGATAGTTATTTATGTTCTCTCAGTTATCCCTCTTTCAAATATCTTGAGAATCAATTCGATGATGCCCTTAAATTGTGTCACCTGTAATAAGGACCTGCTCTGTGCATTCCTGGTCTAGTCCAGCTATTTTCTCCAACTTGTTTTCCTTCATAGCCCTTTCCAGATCCCTCAGATAGCACATCTGGGACTATGACATTAGAGTACAAATGTGGTAACTCCATTGTCCTTGACATTGAAAAGAGTTAGTTATAAATTACCACTTCTATATTCATATGTTTGTTTTTCTTATTCCATTTTCATCCTTGCATATCCTTTAAAATAACTAATAAGGTGGGTATCTTACCAAGTTTTCTTTATACTGTTTTTTCTTCTGCTGCTTTTATCATTTTTAAAACTGATTCTATCTATAATCTTTCATCTTCCTCTGCAACATTTTACAAGCAAATTTACATTTAGTGGAAATAGCCATTCCTTTGGCCACTGTTATCTTTCTACTTTAGAAGGACTCTTTTCTTTTTATTATTGTTATATTTTTCTACCTTTTTCACCAAGCATAATGAAAATTAAAAACATCATCTTGGGGAAAATATTTCTGGCAAATGCATCAAAAACTCAACACCTAAAATTGATAAGAAAATGATCTAAATATTCAAGGATAACACCCACTTACCACTGGTTAAAAAGCTACATATATTATAAATAATCACTTTTTAAAAGTTTGAGTTCACTAATCAGAGGAATACAAATAATGAAAAAATGAGGTATTACTTCTTACCCATCTAACTGACAAATAACTAAACATAATAAAACTCAATGTTGTGGCTATACAGAAACAGGTACACATCCATTATGGTACAATTAAAATCCATTTTGGGGGGGGGGATTTTTGGAAGGCAAGCTGGAAGTTCTCACTAAGAGTCATAAAAATAACCATACCCTTTGACCTGATGATGCCATTCTTAGAAATAAATATTCTGTAAGAGTGTTATCATAAAGATAAAAACAGATATTTCTTCAAAAATATACAAGAGTGTTATTTATAATTGCAAAGGATTGAAACCAAACTAAATGATCAGCAACTGAAGACTGCCTGAATAAACTATGGTACATCAATTTACTGGAATAGTACAATGCCATTAAAAATGATAAATGGGGAATACAAAGAAATTTTGGAAGATACATAGAAGGCAAAGAAAACAGAGATTGATGAACATTATACAAACTATGGCAATACAAAAAGAAAAATGTATAAACAAATAGAAGAATGAACAAACAGAATAAGAGAGAATATAGAAGGTACAACTAATAAGGTATTGTGGATATATTATATGTGGAAATTAATATTAAATGTAAACAAGTAGAACTGTGCTTATTAGGTTTTATAGAGATATAGAGATTTTTAGGAAATGTAGTTATATATATTTAGGATATTTAGGGGAAGCTAGGAGGTGCAGTGGATAAAGCACTAAATCTGAAGTCAGGAGGACCTGAGCTCAAATCTCACTTAAGACACTTACTAGCTGTGTCCTTGGGCAAGTCACTTAACCTTAATTGCCTTAAACATCCAAGGCCATCTTCAGTCATCCTGATGTATATCTTGCCACGGGACCCAGATGACTCTGGAGAAGAAAGTGAGGTTGGTGACCTTGCACAGCCCTCCCTCACATAAATTCAATTCAGTGTAAGTCATAATATCACCCAAATGGCATGGCCCTCTTTGAAAATGAAGGACAGGGGTCAGCTAGGTGGCGCAGTGGATAAAGCACTTGCCCTGGATTCAGGAGGACCTGCATTCAAATCTAGCCTTAGACACTTGATACTTACCAGCTGTGTGACCCTGGGCAAGTCACTTAACCTTCATTGCCCTGCAAAAAAAAATAGAAGAAAAGAAAATGAAGAACAAATAATAACAACAACAATATTTAGAAAATGATAATTTTTATTTGAAAAACAGTGAAGAAAATTAGGCCTATTGTAAATGTGAAGACAACCACATGAAATTATATTCACAATGAAAAGAGAACCAAAAGCGACAAAGCCCAGGAAAACTATGCAAAGTGAGTATGTACTTTACAATCCACAATCTGGAAGGACACAGTCTACAGTGTCCCTACGCGGTGCCCATTTTTTCCTTACAGAGTATGTTATTCTGTCCTTGAAGCTGATGACTAATTGTTCTATAATGGTCTTTTGTCCATCTAACTAACATTTTTATGTAGAAAAGAAACAAATGTTTCTAAAATGATGTGAAGAAGTATAAACAAAAAGAACAGTTAGAATCATCATCATAAAATGTTAGAACTGGAAGGAACCTTATAGTTAGTTCGTCATTCCTTCATTCTGAAGAGGAAACTAATGCTTAGAATGACCTAACCCAAGCTCACTAGACTAGTTAATGGAATACATCCCTTCTACTGGAAAGTAAAAGTACCCCCCAGAAATCTATTTCTATAATAGTTTGGGAAAGAATATAAAACTAAATAACATAGTCAAAGCTCATTGGATAAGAGATGGAATTCACTCTTTCTCCCAGAAGAATTGCAGCTCTGAAAGGGCCTTTGAAAGTTAATCTAATGAAACCTTAACCTTTAAACTAAATGTCCTCTGAACTAGAGTATTTGCTTAGGTTCATTCAAGGAGTTGCTAATAATTTAAGATTTGTAACAATTTGCCAGTCTATGACTTTCTAAATGATGTCAAAATAACCACTCAATTTGATTCTTATGGCACAAGTGGGAAGGGAGCGTTGAGGGCAGGGAATAAGTGATAAAATTCTTTATTTTTATCCAATACTTGTTTCCACATGTAGACATCCTTATAAACTGGGTTTTTAAGATATTTTTTCTAAGACAGAATGAAGTACAGTGTCAGTGCATCCCTTTTTTCCCTCTTCATTGAATTTTTGCAATGAGACTAATTATCAACTCTCATCCAAAAGTGAAAAGCAATATACACACTCATGATTTCATCTAGGAATAATATAAACACACACAGTTGTTTTCCTGCTTGAAATGAAAAGATAGGTGATATTTGCCAGTCAGATTTTCCTACTGTTCATAGACCAAAAGTAAACAAGTAAGAAGTGACACCATCTCTATTAACTCTACCTTTTTTGTCAGCATCACAAATGTCCCAGGGTTTGATTATATAAGTAGATGTTGCATCCACATCAGTTTAGAAAAAGTCATGCTCTGTCTTCTCATGAGCACTGTATTATGAATATTAAACAAAGATCTTGATAACACAGTTAACATCAGATGCAACAAACAGTTGTGGGGAGGGAGGGAGATGCTGCCTGAGGTAAATTTAAAGAATAAGTCACTTCAGTTCCTAAATTTTTCACAAAGTAAATTACATTACTACAGAGCAAACCCCTGTTTATTTTTATACCATAGCAGCAGTATCTCACCTGGAAAAAGATAGCACTGGCCCCCTGTCCGGTGGAATCTCAATTCATTGCTGTACAAGCCCAAATGAACAGATGGGGATTCGAAAGCCTGGCTGAATCATTATGCATAATTGATGTCCCTTGTGAATTTTCAGTGTTCTGTGGGGCCAAAACAAGAGGCTGGAGGATGAGACAAGGGAGATCCAGAATACGGCAAGAGGATGAAGATTCACTGATGGTTGGCTGTCAGCCACCTAATCTTCATTACACACACACACACACACACACACACACACACACACACACACACACACACACACACACACACACATCCCTAGGGAATGGATGACAAAGCACTATGAGACAGATTCTTCAGTTCTCATATTCAAACTTGTGGGGGATTTTAAGCTAAGCCACTAGCCAGCATTAGAACAGCTTCCTGACTAACCTGACCTTCATGCTAGTCATCATTTCAAATAGGCTAGTGATTTCCTTTTCATATTTATTCTAGCCTATGATTTTACTATGCAATCATAGAATTATAGATTTAGAATTGAAAGGGATTTTAAAGGTCATCTAGTCCAAACTTGTTTCTTTACTGTGAGAAAATAATTGGGTTTTTTGTTTGTTTGTTTGTTTTTTAGGCAATGGGGGTTAAGTGACTTGCCCACAGTCACACAGCTAGTAAGTGTCAAGTGTCTGAGGCCGGACCTGAACTCAGGTACTCCTGACTCCAGGGCCGGTGCTTTATCCACTGCGCCATCTAGCTGCCCTAATAACTGGGTTTTAGGACTCCCAAAGACCCCCTCACTCAAGGGCCTAACTGCCTGAACTTTTAAGACTGGCCCAGAGTCAACCAAGTGGGACCTTGGACCGTGAATAGAGGTTAAAACCACACCTACCTGAAGGTTTTTTCCCCTCAGAGGGGCTCCATACTCTGACATCAGCACTCCAGACCACCCTCAAATCCAGTGAACCAATAGATTTTGATTTTTTTTCGGGGGGGGGCAGGGCAATGAGGGTTAAGTGACTTGCCCAGGGTCACACAGCTATTAAATGTCGGGTGCCTAAGGCCAAATTTGAACTCAGGTCCTCCTGAATCCAGGGCCCGTACTTTATTCACTGCTCCATCTAGTTGCCTGAACCAATAGATTTGAATGAAGCTAGCCAATTAGCTTTGAGCAATGTGTAAGGGTGAGCTCTCATCCAGCCTGCAGGGAGCGTACACAGTCATGCGCTCTTGGCCTGGGAACAGAGAAAGGGAGCAGGGCAGCCCAGTTTTCTCTCTCTTCTCTTTCCTAACTAGGCTTTCTTATCTTTCAGAGCCATGTGCACTCTCTTTACTATTATTTACTATGCTTTAATAGATGCTTAATGCCCCTAAACTTGGGACAGTAATAAGGTGATCCCACATAAGTTTTTATTCACCACATTACACAGAAGGCAACTGAAGCCCCAAATGGTTAAATGGCCCTTCCAAGATCACACAGGTAGTAGTAAATAGAGGAGTTGATATTTGAACCTAGGTCTTTGGACTCCAAATCTTGCATGTTTCACTGTACTATGATTTGACCAGTTTTGCTGTGTCCTGGCAGCTAGGTGGCATAGTGGCTTGAGCACTGGGCCAAGGGTCAGAAACACCCGAGTTCAAATCCAGCCTCAGACACTTACTAGCTGTATGACCTTGGACAAGTCACTTAACCCTGTTTGCCTTAGTTTCCTCATCTTTAAAGTGGTTTGGGGAAGGAAATGGCAAACCACTCCAGCATCTTTACCAAGAAAATCCCAAATGGGGTCACTAAGAGTCAGACATGACTGAAATCACTGAACAGCAACAAAACCCTTATATCGACTAATTGCCATATTCCCAGTCAAAATAGGAAGATTTTAATGATAAGTTGTTGGATGAGGTTTATTTTTTTTAAACTCATTCACACACAGGATGCTAAAGGAGTAAATGTGTGTGTTTATCCTTTGAATCAGTTTTTATCTTTCCAAACATTCTCTTTTATCAAACCACCTATCCCAACTCTTCACTTTTCCCTCTGAGATGAGATCTGCCCTAATACTTTAGTGATAAAATTGGATCCATCAATAGCAAGCTCCCTCTTCTCTCCAATTCTATACAATTATGCTTTTCACATCAACAGGGTTAGGGGCAAAGCACCCCCACAATCTGGAAAATCCCCACAAATTGTTTTGGGACTCCATTCATACCAGAGGAAAAAATTGTGTACATTTATGGTATTAAAAATAAAATATATTGATGTTATATAATACTATACATACATTTTATACATTTCTGAGTTTCTAAACTTTTTCTGTGTCACATGTGGTCTGCGGATTCTGCAAAACTCCCATAAAATTCCCATTCAATTTCTTACGCCTGCCCCTATTCCACGTGTTTACCTTTTTGATCATCTTCCCTTTTTCTTTAATATCTCTTATTTGCTCCTTCTCTGCTACCTACAAATATGTCCACATCTCCTCATCTTCCAATGCTTCATACTTGTCATCCTTTTTTTTTTCTTAGACTGCTCCATTTCATTCAGTCTCCTAGAAAAGGTTATTTATATTCTTTGGCTCCATTTCCCCACCTCCCAATCACATATGGACTCTTTGTAACTGGCTTGTGACCCCATCACTTGATTCAAATTGCAATCTACAAGGCTACCATAGCTCTCTTAGTTCCTAAATCCAATTGCTTTTTCTTAATTCTCCTCACTGCTGGCTACCTTTTGCTCCTAGATACTCTCTCTTTACTGCCTTTTTTTAAATAAATCTGCTTTCTCTTGGTTCTTCACCCATCTGTTTGAGTGCTATTTGTCTCCTTTGTTGTAGGGTGCTTAATAAATGCATTTTTACTATCGCCCCCCTTATATAGGTGTTCCCAAGGTTTCTGTTTTGGTCCCTCTTCTCTTTTCTTTCTATGATCTCTTAGTGACCTCATAAACCACTATGAGTTCAATTAAAATTTCTAGACAGATGACTCATATCTAGATATCATTTATAGTCACGCATCACCAAATACTTGTTGGATATCTCATAGCCCTCTCAAAGGTAAAGGTAACATGGTATAGTGGATAGTGCCATACAAGTCAAAAAGACTTGTGTTCAAATTCCTCCCCTGACATTGGCTATAATTCTGGTTAAGTAGTAGACCCTATCTAGGCCTCAGTTTCCTCATCTGTCAAATGAGGAAGGCATACCAGGTGGGAGTAGGCAAACTAAGAAATAAGAATGGAATCTCTTGTCTCCTAACCCCTTACTTCCATGAAATAACATAGTGTTTGGTGAATGACTGCTAAAAATGCAGTAGTGCCCATGGATATTTCACCTATCTTTCGAAAGATGTTGACAAGGGAAATAAGTATATTGTCTATTAAAAATACAACTTTGAAACCTTATTTTTAAAATTCTGATGTCCTTTCCAGCTATAGAACCAAGGTTCTGTCATCAACATGTCATCCATCATTCAATTAAAATGACAAACATTTATTAAGTATTTACTGTACTCAGAGTCCCCTATTAAGTGCTGGATGAGATAGAAAGTTTGGCTAAAATACAATCCCTGCTCTCATGGAATTTACAGTAAAGTAAAGGGATATGATACAAAAATAAGCTGCTATAGACCCCTTAAAATATGTCAGTTTGCTAATCCACTGTTGGAGTTATGAACTGATCCAGTCATTCTAGAGAACAATTTGGAACTATGCCCAAAGGGCTATAAAAGTGTACATACCCTTTGATTCAGCAATACTACTACTTGGTTTATATCAAAGACATCACAAAAAAGATAAAAAGACCTATTTGTAAAAAAATATTTATAATAGCTCTTTTTGTGGTGGCTAAGAATTGGAAATCAAAAGAATGTCCATCAATTTGGGAAAGCCTAAACAAGCTATGGTATATGGTGGTGATGGAATATTATTGTGCTATAAGAAATGACAAACAGGATGATTTCAGAAAAGCCTGGAAAGACTTATATGAACTGATGTATAGTGAGGTGAGCAGAACCAAGAGAATGTTGTACACTGTGACAGCAATATTGTTCGATGAAGAACTGTGAATGACAACTATTCTCAGGAATATCATTATCCAAGACATTCCCAAAGGACTAAAGATGAAGCATACTATCTACCTCCAAAGAGAAAACTGATATTGATTGGACACAGACTGAAGCATGCTATTTTTCATTTTCTTTCTTTAATTTTTTTCTTTTGAGTTTTCTTATGCAAAATGACTACTATTATGTAATGTTTTACATAATCACACAAGTATAACCTATATCTGGTTGCATAAAGCCACCTCAGAAAGGGGTAAGGTGAGGGAGGAAAGAAGGGATAGAATTTGGAATTCAAAACTTTAAATAAAATGTTTATTAAAATTTTTTAAATGTCAGTCACCGAGCATTTGCTAACTCTTACTGTATGCCAGGCACAGTGCACAGGAAAGTATGAGCAAAGTTCTACATGAGGTATCAATGGGGAAGGGCTATTTTATTTACTGAGGGATGATCAAGGAAGTCTTCCTGGAATAGGTGGCAACTCAGTTGAGTTTTAAAGAGTGGGCAGAAGCCCAAAAGTTTCAGGGAGGTTGAAAATAGTGTATTTCTGGTACAGAAAATCTGTGTTGATTACCTAGACAAAGGGGCAGCTAGGCGCCACAGTAAATAGAGCGTTGCACCTGGAGTCAGGTTCAAATCCTGAGTTCAAGTCTGACCTCAGACACTAACTAGCTGTCTCACCCTGGACAAGTGACTTGCCTCCATTTCCTTAACTGTAAAATGGAGATAATGACAGCAACTATCTCCCAGGGTTGTTTTAAGGATCAAATGAGATAATAATTGTAAAGCCCTCATAGCACAGCACCTGCACATTGTAAACACTATGTAAATGTTAGCTATTATTATTATTATTATTACTCACACAACAGAGTAGATATACCCATTTACCACATGACTAGGCAAAGAACGGCATGTTGTAACCACAATTGATGATCCACATGCCAACAATGTGATTATAAAGAATTAATTGTTATTTGAGGTTTTTATGTCTCAGTGCGCACTGGCCTGGGGCTCCGTAAACCGCATGGTGCTCCACCCACTGGTCATAGCCATTGCCATGGTGCTGGCACCTCATGTCATCACCACTCGCCGACGCCTACATGGGCCTGGCAAAATTATAATGATTGGAAGCCTAGTGAGGGCAATTATGTGACTGTCAGAGAGGCCAGACAATTGGTTGGGGGTTGTGTGGGGTTTCTGGGAATGGTAAGAATTCACCATTCTAGCTGGAAGCTGAAAGGCGACAGGAGCTCTGCTGTGTATTCTCAGCTTATTCCTGGGCAGTGGTATTTTTCAGATTGTATAATTTCCCTTTCCCCATTTTATTTCCTTTCCCTTGATCCTACTGATCCTGTTTGTGGGTGGTTTGTTTTGTTTTTTAAAGTTCATTCTTGTTAAAATAAATCCTGTTTTGTTTTGAGGGAGGCTGCCAGTCTCCTTCCTTGCCCCAATATTGAGGCGAGCCGCTTAGCTAACACTCCCCAAATAAAAATTGGTTTCCACATGATCATGGAAGCCAAGTCTTCGATGAGACCCACTTCCTTTCGTCTTTCCATGTCTCTTAGCAGCTCCTATTTTATATCCACCAAAGTCACTTAGAGAAGCATCCAACAGGAGGGTCAACCCTTTCTGAAAGCAAATGACTATCTGCCTAAGAGATTATCCATTTGAGAAAATTTCCCAATCTTAAAAGACCTTACAGAAAGCCACTCTCTGGCCCCACCCCATTCACTTCTCTAAAAGCTTATGGATACTTGCTACTTTAATTCTAGCAGCTACTTTGACACTGTGGTTTTGCCATCTCACACTTTTAAGGGCAAACTGATCATTGCAATTTTCATAGGGAAAACATTTAATTACTTTGCATGACTGAAGCTGATCAAATGATTTTATAAATTTTACACAGCTGATGTGTCTTTTCTTTACAGCTTTAGAAATTATTGTGTCTGCTCAGAGATCTTCTGGGACTTTGCCTCTTGGAATTTGGCTGTATGAAAAAAGGAATTGTGCTGGTTTGGAAGGTAGTAAGTTCCCTAATGGAAGAATTCAATCAGAGGAAGGTTTTCAGCTGTCAAGAGAGGCTGTGAAGGAGTTTCCTAATTTAGTCATTCAACATTTATCAAATATCTACTATATGCAGCAGTGTGCTAAGTGCTGAAGAAGTTACAAAGCTATATAAAACACTTGACTCACTTCCATTTTACACACACACACACACACACACACACACACACACACACACGACTCACAAAGCAAACAGCACTTTTAAAAATCTTTATTTTGTAATATGTGTGTCCAATCGGATTGAAACTTGAAAGAGTCTCATTTCAAAATAGTCCTTTCAACACACACACACATGCACACAATTTGCTAGCATTAACAAAATTTAATCTAGAGAGTCTAGAAGGGCCATGTTAACTCAAGAAATTTTATTGCCTCTCCAGACCCAAGTCTTCCTTAATTACACAATTATTAAATACTTCCAAAAAGCCTGATCCACCTTTCTGGTACTAAAGTAAAATTCTTTCCTCATTTACATTTAATTACTACTCCCACTTGGGATCGGCTGGCTGGCTCCCTCAGTGGACTGAGCACTAGACCTGGAGTCAGGAAGATTCATCTCCCAGAGTTCAAATATGGTCTCAGAAGCTTACTATATATGTGAACCTGAGCAAGTCACTTAACCCTGTTTACCTCCAGTTTCCTCAATTGTAAAATGAGGTGGAGAGTGAAATGGTAAATTACTACAGAATCTTTGCCAAGAAAATCCCAAATGGGATCCCACCAATAATAAAGTGTTCTCATATACCATCACTAGTAAATATACTTGCTCTAAAGAAGGAAAATTTAAATATGTTCTACCCTGTCTGAAATTATCCCTATCTTTTCCATGTGACTAATTTTTTTCCCTCTGCCAGCGATCCCAGAAACATGTTTATTTCATCCTTCCAGTTCTACATCTGGGATGCTTATTAGCAGTAGTAAAAATATACAATTTAAATTTAAGTAAGCCCAGCCTAGCAAATTTGCCTCCATCAAAATCACCATTGTTCCTAACTATTGGACTGAAAAAAATGCATAATCATTACTGAATTGCTTCTGTCAGCTTGGAAAAAACCAAAAAGATTAGCTTATGTTGCACAAAATTATTAGAACTGTTCTCTCTGGGATATTTCAGTTCTTATTTTACTTAAGTATCTAACATGAAGTTGTAGTAAAAGCCCACAAGAGACAAGAATGCCTGGTTATATAAGTTGCTCACATATTCACCAATAATTTCTAATTTCTTCAGCTGAAAATTTTTTTTTAAATCAAAGCATTCCCATTTGTTGAGATTTTAGTCACAACAGATTGCCTCCATTAACATTAAAGAAGCTTTGATTATAGTGACTGGTTTTAAATGACCATTTTGTTAATAATTTGTGCCTTCCATACCCATGGCATGTCCCACAGCTCTTATCTCAAGTCTCCATCTGGAAACCTAAGAAGATAACTTAAGTGAACAGCACAGAATTATGGGCACCATTTCCACTTACAAACACAGTGGTCATAACATGCCAAATGGAATTCATGTGGAGCAGCAGCCCATAGGAGAGTGCTGGCTTTACAATCCAAAAATCCTGGGTTCAAATTCTGCCTCTGATACATACTATCTATGTGACTCTAGGCAAGTTATTTAACTTTGCAGTGCCGCAAAGCAATTGTCAAAAACTATAAATTGCAGAACCACTAGAGATTTGCATCGATAAGAGAGTTTTTTCCCTGAGAGTTCCTTATGCCTATGAAATTACTCTGGACCAATATGGATTAAGTAAAGTTGATGGAATTTAGTAAATTATTAAATATTAAAAATTAGTGTGAAGAGTAAAAAATAATTCTAAAGTATTAAACACGGGACAGCTAAGTGGTGCAATGGATAGGGTGCTGAGTCTATACTCAATAAGAATCATCTTCCTAAGTTCAAATTTGGCCCCAGACATTTTCTAGCTGTGTGACCCTGGGCAATCACTTTACCCTGTTTGCCTCAGTTTCCTCATCTGTAAAATGAGCTGGATAAGGAAATGACAAACATCTCTAGTATCTTTGCTAAGAAAACCTCAAATGAAGAAGTTGGAAATGACTGAAAATGACTGATTAAACAAAGGAAATTGGGTGAATAGTGGTGTAACAGATATAGTAAAATCCAAAGAAAGAAAAGGGTTTTCTTTTTTTGGAGTGGGGGGCAGAGTTTAAAGTAACAATGGTTAATCCTAGTGGAGATGTACAGTAGGAAATTATAGGCATGGATCTGGAGCTGAGGCAAGAAATTGGGGCTGGAAATAAAGATTTGGGAGTCACCTGCATTGAGGTACTAATTAATGCCATTCAATAGAATAAGGTTGACTAGGGAAAGAATATAGGGAAAGATTATAGGGCCAAGGAGAGAACCATGGTAAACACTTACCACAATGAGGGCAGGAAGGGAGTGAAGTGAAGGACATTGAGAAAGACTCATTAGAAAGGTAAGGGATTTGGGAGAATTTCATCTCTAAAGAAAAAAGAGGAGAGTATATGTAAAAGGGGACGGCAATCAACAATAGTAAATGCAATTAGAAAAGCCAATTTGGCACCTAGGAGATCTTGGGAACCTCTGGTAGTAGAGTTTCAGTTAAATGGCAGGGGAAGAAGCTAGATTGCAAGGATTTGAAGAGAGAGTAGGTGGTGAGGAAGTAGGTATATTATTAACAAATCAATCAACAAGCATTTAGTAAGTACCTACAATGTGCCAGGTGCCAGAGATACAAGGACAAAGGATGAAACAATCCCATTATTCAAGAAGTTTATATTCAAATGGGAGAAGCAACAGATACATATATAAATACATGCAGGATGATTATGAAGGGAATCAATACAAAATAGTTAAATAGGAGGTATTTGCGGAGGGAGTACACTAGCAGTTGGGAGAATAAGAAAGGTTTCCTGGAGAAGATGGTATTTGAGCTGTGTCTTAAAGGAATTGAGAGAGTCTATGAGATGGGGCTAAGAAGAAAGTGGATTCCATGTTTCTGAGACAGGCAATAGTGTGCCATTTGAAATATATTGGGGGTGCCTATCCCTGTCCTAAGAAATTGGGGAACTTAGCTGGAGTTTCTAATATATTGCTACTTATAAATTAGAGTCAACTGCACCAGTTTGGGGCATTAAGCATTTATTATTGATTTGACCACGTGTAAACCCAGCATAGAATCCCAGGAAGGAGGGGGCTAGGCAGACCAGCCCCGGGGTAAGGTAAGTGTCTGGGAGTGAAGCTGCAAGAAGAGGAGCTCGAGAGACCAACCCCTCTCCCCAAGATTTTTATCCTCTCTCAGGTATGGACGGGTCACTACCCCTAGACCCAAGCTAATTGGCCAGTAACATTCAAATCCATTGATTGGCATGACCTGAGGGTGGTCCATATCAAAATGAGCAGTGCCCTGCTGCTCAGGGTCTATGAAAGACAGATCCTCTGAGGGCAAAGCTTTTAGGTAGGTGTGGTTCTAATCTCTATTGTCTCTATTCAGAGTCCAGCCTCCAACTTTACTTACTCTGGGCTGACTGTGAAAGAGATCAGGCAAGGCTCTCGAATTAAGCCCTTGAGTGGGGGGTCTCTGGGTCCCCCCAAACCCATTATTTTCTCGCAGTATAAAGGTATGGGAATGAGAGGTGGTATTTAGCATAGTGCCTGGTGCATATTAGGCACTTAATAAAAGTTTATTGATTGATTTTAAAAGGACTTGGTAGCAAAGAGGAGAGAAGACAGCTATAATGGGGTAGAAGGATGAAGAGGATGATCATTCCTTAAGCACTCTTCTCATCCTGAAAGATCCAATCACTTCCGGGGCTTCTCACCTGGATGATCCCTCTGCCCTTTGGGCTCCTTCCTCTGATCGGTTAGCTCTATGTTCATTCCTTTGAGTCTCTTCTGGCTTCAGTCCTGACTCTCTGGACTTCTTCAGCTTCCTATTTCTGTTTTCTTCCCTCATTAGACTATAAGATCCTTTGAGGCAGGGATTGTCTATCTTCTTGCTTGTATCAACCACTTCACAGTATTAATTATTTGCACTAATTGGGACCTAACTACATTCCCAAGCACAGTGCCTGGCATGTAGTCAATGCTTAAAAATGCTGATGGAGCAGCTAGGTGGCACAATGGATAAAGCACCAGCCCTGGATTCAGGAGGACCTGGGTTCAAATCTCGCCTCAGACACTTGACACTTACTAGCTATGTGACCCTGGGCAAGTCACTTAACCCTCATTGCCCCGAAAACAAACAAACAAACAAAATGCTGACTAGGTTGACTTGGCTTGAGAAGAGGCCGCATGGTGTAGTGGTTAGACTTCTGGTCTGGAGGCCAAGAAGACAGTTTCATATCCCACTCTAGATATTCACTAGTTGCATGAACCTAGATAAGTCACTTAACTGCACTGAGTCTCAGTGTTCCCAGTGGCAAAATGGGGATAATAATATTATCCATCAGGGTTATTGTGAGGATCAAATTGCATAATGTATATAAAGCATTTTGCAAACCTTATATCACTTATATAGTGCTATATAAAATATATGGAATAAAGACAGAAGAAAGAGAGAGAAAGAAAGAAACAAACAGACAAAGATAGCATGCTTCAGTCTGTATTCAGACAGTATCAGTTCTTTTTCTGGAGGTGAATCATAGGCTTCATCATGAGTTCAAAAAGAGGTAAAAGAAAGTTCCTGAGAGAGACAACATGCAAACAAATATATACAAAGAAAGCTATAAATAGCACGAATGGGAGATAACAGAGGGAAAGCACTGGAATTAAGAGGAGTTAGGGAAAGCTTCCTGTAGAAGGTGGGAGTTTAGCTTGGGAAGTTAGTAATCAGAGAAGAAGAGGAAGAACATTCTAGGACTGGGGGACAGCCAGAGAAAAAGTCTAGAGCTGAGAAATGAAATGTTTTGCTTGTGTAACAACAACCAGAGGGCAGTGTCACTGAATCAAAGAGTATGTGATGGGGAGTGAGGTGTCAGAAGACTGGAAAGGTAGAAGGGGGCTAGGTGATGAAGGGCTTTGAATGCCAAACAGAAAATTGTGTACTTGATGTAGGAGACAAAAGGAAGCCACTGGAGTTTATTGAATACACGGGTGATATGCCTGAATCTGTGCTTTAGGAAAATCACTTTGGCAGCTGAATGGAGAATGGACAGGAGTGGAGAGAGACTTAACACATTAAACCAGAAGGCTAATGTTGTAGTCCCCGTATGAGATGAGGAGGACTTATGCTAGAGTGGGGGCAGTGTCAGAGAAGGGAGCGTACACCAAAGATGTTGCAAAATCGACAACAGACTGGATATGAGAGGAAGGGGTGAGCGAATGAGAGGATGATGTTGCCATCTAAAATAATAGGGAAGGGGGCACCTAGGTGGTACAGAGGATAAAGCCCCGGCCCTGGATTCAGGAGGACTTGAGTTCAAATCCGGCCAGTTCATATCTCCAGGGAGATTCCATCAACTGGAGAACAAGATATGGTTGCTCTAAGTTTACAAAGGAGGCCACGACCTAGTAGATTTGCAGGACAGTTGGGCATAAGTATAAATAAATGTTCTACTGTTAATGTCCCAAAGACACTATTCATGGGGTTAATTTTGCAACTGTTAGAGTTTTTCCTGAAACCCCAACTACATTTAGAGATCTAATAGATGTACATTCAGGGTCAGGTTCACTCACTAGGACTGATCTTTAGGATCCTGTCCCTAATAAACAATAATAATAAGTGTTCCCAACCCTAAGGGTTACATGGGGTTCATTAATTTGGGGAGGTGAATGGACTGGCACAAGAGAGCTAAAAATCTCAGGGTCTAGAAAGGTAAAGTCTTTGGATTCCACCGTCCTTTCCTCTCCCCTACACCATCAATCCTCTGTATCTCTCTGAGATGATCTATTACTGTTTTGATTCTGCCTTTCTGTACCACTCTGAGAGGGTCTATAATTGTTTTGATTCTGCCACTCTGTACCTCTCTGATAGGATCTATAATTGTTTTGATTCTGCCCCCTGAGGGGGTTTCTAAATTCACTTGTCATCATCTGTCTGAGTTCTCTTTGCATAATCCTATAGTACTGCATTGTGTGTCCCTGTCTACTGCAGCAATAACAAAATCTAGGGTGTTGATAGTGATTCTCAACTGCCTGACCTTGCTGCCTCATGGTTTCCTGTACTGGAGCTAAAATGCCCTGTCTGTTCCTTTCTTCCTCTCATTTCCCTCATAAATATATGTTGCTATTTCCTTGATTCTGTCAGTGCTCAGGGTATTCCAACCTGGACACTGCCTTTCAAAATATTTATGTATTTCTGGCAGGGATTGGTGCACAAAATGGCTAATGATAAAGTGTGCATCTCTAGAATCTAATGGGTTTAATCTAGTATATTGTTTGGCACTCTTACACAGTCTGTCATAGAATCTATTAGGTCTTTCATTAGGTTCCTGACCTATATCTATAAATTTTTACCAGTTATCAGTTTTGCTAGCACAGGATTCCATTGCCTTTAACAATGTTTTCCTTGCTTCCTGAAATGTATTAAAATGCTCAGGGATATTGAGGTCCCAGTTAGGGTCTTCTAAAGGCCATCGAATAGCAACTTTTCCTGGTGTTTCTAAGGAGCTCACTGTGACTATTATATCAGCTCTTTCCCCTGGGGATAATATTGTTTCCATGAGATCAGTAACATCATTCCAAGTAGGCTGATATAGAAGTAAGAATCCTTTCTCTCTTCCTCCTCTTAATTTATCATGTCATTATATTCCAGATTTAAGTATATTTGCTTTCTTGCTTTGAGAAGAACAGATGTTACTATACTTTCTAATGTGGAAATATGACTTTTGCTTTGTCTTAGTTGGATGTTCTAATGCCTGTTAAAATTAGTGTGGACTTCTAGTCCTCTTAAACATGCCTGATGGGGTATGGGAATGTTTTAGAAAAGCTATGAGATTAAAAAGAAAATTTTAGCAAGAGAAAACAACACACACATGAATCTTTGACAGAAAATGGTTTTATTTATGTAATTCATGCTCAGATAATTGTTCATCCTTTGGCTTCTACTCAACCCAGTTCCTTGCCCTTATTTCCCAAAATGATTAAAGCTGTATCAAGAGGATGGTAGTAGCCATTCTGGGGGGACTACTGTGATACAACCCCAACCAGAAGGAGCTGACAGTCTTGGGTAATTTGAATAATCTCACTCAAATCAGCCCTTTCCTCCCTTATAACTTCCTCCTTCCAATCAGGTGCTAGTTTTTTCACTTCTATCTCCCCATTAGCTTGTTCAAATGATATCATTCCATCCTGTCTCATCTGACAGATTGTCCCCTCTGTCATCTCCACTTTCTCCCTTATTTTCAATCTCTCTCTCTCTTTCCTGGCTTATTTACTGCCTACACACATTTCCATGTTTCCCTTATCCTGAAAAAAAACAAAACAAAGCAAAAACCCAAAACATTCATTTGATCCTGCCATCTCTTTTATCATCCTATATCTTTTCTGCCCTTTGTAACTAAACTTGAAAAGGTCATTTACAAAGGTGTCTCTACTTTCCCTCCTTTTGCTGTCTTCTTAACCCCTTACAACTTGGCTTCCCACCCTACTGTTCCACTGAAACTGCTACTAACAGTCTCTTGATTGCCAAATCCAATGGCCTTTTCTCAATTCCCATTCTCCTTTACCTTTCTGCAGCCTTTGACACTGTTGCTCACTCTCTTCTTGATGCTGTCTTCTCTCTAGGTGATCAGGACAACACTCTTTCCTAGTTCTCCTCCTACCTCTCTGACTGCTCCTTCTCTGTTTCCTTTGCTGGATCCTCCTCCAGATCATGCCTTCTAACCATAGGTGTCCATGCTTCTGTCCTGGGTCCTCTTCCCTTCTCTTTCTACACTACTTCATTTGATGATCTCATCAGCTTCCATGCATTTAATTACCACCTTTGGTCAGATGATTCTCAAATCTCCCTTTCCTGCCCCAATCTCTCTGCTGACCTCCAATCTCACGTTTCCCAACTGTCTTTAAGATATCTTAAATTGGATATCCACTAGACATCTTAAACTCAATATGTCCAAAAGACAACTCATTATCTTTACCCCTAAATTCTTCCCCATTCCTGTCTTCCCTATTATTTTATTTGTTTGTTTTTTGGGTTTTGTGGGACAATGGGGGTTAAGTACCAGATGATATTGTCCACTTACTGCCAATTTTTATCTCAAACACTCAGGAAACAGTGGGGGATAAATTTGAAATCCCTTCTGATATTCCTGAGTCCCTATGGGCGTCTTCCTCTTCTGATATAGGTCTCTTTAAATCTGCTGTGCCTGTTACTATTAAGACCAAAGGTGGACCACCACCATCCATTCCACAATATCCCTTATCTAGGGAAGCTATTGACGGAATTGTGCTCATAACTGAGGCTTTGACAAACCAAGGTATTATTGTCCCATGCCATCATTCCCGGTGTAATACTCCCATTTTGCCAGTTAAGAAACCAAAGCCTGGGCATGATGGCAAACCTGTTTATTGTTTTGTACAAGATCTGTGAGCAATTGATTCCTATGTTATACCCAGACATCCAATAGTGTCCAACCCTGCTACTATCATTTCCTCAATCCCATGTGAGGCAACATGCTTCACAGTGGCAGATCTCTGTTCTGCTTTCTTTTTGATACCAGTACATCAAGATTCCCAATACTTGTTTGCCTTTGCCCGGAAGAATACACGGTGGACATGGACCAGCCTCCCATAGGAATTTATTGACAGTCCCACACTATTCTCTCAAATTTTGCAGGAGGATTTAGCTTCCATTACTTTTAAAAGTTCCACCTTAGTCCAATATGTAGATGACTTACTCCTGGCTGGATCTAATGCTGAGATTTGACAGGAAGACAGTCGACATCTGTTACTAGAGCTGCACAAACAAGGCCATAAGGTCTCTAAGTCTAAAGTGCAATGGTGTCTACCTCAGGTAGAATATTTGGGTTTTGTTTTGGCTGCTGGCACTCAATCCATCTCTCCTAAGCGTGTCCAGACTATTCAACAACTTTCTGCTTCCGCTACTAAGAAGCAGCTAAGGGCTATTCTGGGAGCAGCTGCATAGTGCAGGCAATGGATAACCTCTTTTGATGAAATTACTAGGCCTCTTACATCTCTAACCAAAAATTCTGTCCCAGAACCTTTACAGCTGGAATCCCAGCATCTTTCAGCTATATCAGAATTAAAATGGGCCTTGTTATAAGCACACAAACCAGGACTCCCAGACTACAGTAAGTCTTTTACTCTTTTTGTACATGAACAGAGAGGAATAGCTTTGGGGGTCCTGACTCAAAAATTAGAACCTGTTCAGTGCCCAATAGCTTATTATTGTACTCAACTTGAGTCTGTAGCTGCTGGAGCACCACCTTGCCTTCAGGCCATGGCTGCTACTGCTCTTTTGGTAGAAAAAGTCTCTGATCTGGTCTTAGGTAACCCTCTAATTGTACAGTGCCCTCATGAAGTTGAGGCTCTCTTACTGCATCATAGGACACAGGCTTTTTCAGATCAAAGGCTCACTAGATATGAAGTAACCCTGCTAGGAAATGAGAGACTCACTTTAAAATGTTGTACAGTCCTTAACTAATTAGATAATTGGCTAGTAGCATTCAAGTCCATTGATTGACATGACTTAAAGGCATTCCATGAATTGAATTGCGAGGTGACTTCCAGATGCTGATTTGACCTCAGAAAGGTCACCTCATGCTTTCTTGGCAGGGGGCCCTGGAGAGCAATATTCTTACACTCGAAATGCTTTGTATATATTATCTCATCTAATCCTTAAGACAACCTTGTAAAAAAAGGCAATGCAGGTATTAATTCTATTGAAAAAATGAACTAATTGAGGCCCAGAGAGGTTATGTGAGTTGCCTAAGGTTAAACAATGAATAATCAGCAGAGCTGGGATTCAAACCCAGGTAACTAAATCCTGGATGCTTCAGATTCACAACTTTTGTTTCCTCCATACAAGCACTGTTACCTCATAGGATAGGCTCTCATTACCACTTCCCTCCACTGTTGCAGGAGCCTCCAATTCTTTCCCTCCCAACTTTTAATCCATCCTTCATCTCACTGTCCAGATAACCTTCCTTATGCACAGATCTAGTCATGTCATTTGCCTGTTCAGAACTTTTCAGTGACTTTTTACTATCTCTTAAGTGAAGTTCAAACAGCTTTACCTACTATTTTGGGCTTTTCTCAATCTAGGGCCATCTTACCTTTCCAGTCTTACCTCAAGAAAAACAATCTTACATACATACTATTATACCCCAGTCAAATTGGTCTATTCTTTGACCTTCAAATGCACCCATGCTTCTTCATGACTATAAAATTAAATAGGAGCAATAGTGGCCAAGCTGTTTGCCTCCATTCACTTAAGGCAAGTTAGTAGGGAAGAGGGGCTAGGAATGACAGGATCCTCTTTGGGAATGCTTACAGGAATATAAAAGCCAGGGCTTTCCTCATCTGCAGTGTTCAGAGTCTTCCCTTCTCATCCAGAGTTGGATTAGATCATTCATTCATTCAATAAACACTTATTAAGTACATACTATATGCATCAAGCATTGTATTAAGTTATAGGGATACAAAAAGAAGCAAAAGACAGTCCCTGACATCAAGGAGCTTACGATCTATTAGGGGAGACAACATGCAAATAAATATATACAAAGTAAGCCATATACAGGATAAAGAGGAAATAATTAAAAGAGAGAAAGCCCTAGAATTAAGAGGAATTGCAGAAGGCTTCTTGTAGAAGATAGGATTTTAGTTGGGACCTAAAGGAATCACAGGTTCTTAATCTATGATTTAAAAAAAATTTTTTAATAACTTCATTTAAATAGAGTTGGTTTCCTTTATAATCTGTTGCATTTTATTTCATTCATTTTAAAACATTATTCTAGGGGGCATCTAGTTGGTGCAGTGGATAAAACACTGGCCCTGGATTCAGGAGGACTTGAGTTCAAATCTGGCCTCAGACACTTGACACTTCCTAGCTGTGTGACCCTGGGCAAGTCACTTAACCCACATTGCTCCGCAAAAACAACAAAAACCATTATTCTGAGAATGGCTTCTTTAGACCACCAAAGAGGTCTGTGATGTAAAATAATGGTATTTTTTAAACCCTAATGTTAAAATCAGTGGTGTTAAACTCAAATAGAAACAGATTTCTGCAGGCAGTTAACCTCATGTGTGTTGTATTTTACTTTTATTTATTTTGTTAGACACTTCCCAATTGCATTTTAATCTAGTTCTAGCCACACTGGAAGTTTTGTAAGCCAAAAGGTGAGTTTGACACTTCTGGTCTAAACAATCTCAATGGTTCTTTAACCTCTTTGGACCTCAGTTTCTACATTTGTAAATTTTGGTTTTGGACTAGACAGCCTATTAAGATCCCTTTCAACTCTAAATCTATGGTCTTGTCATGTTTCTAGTTCTCAAATCCCACAATCCATTCCTTCAAACCAGCCTGGCTCCTTGGCATCAATCCCATTTGGTTAGGGCTCCAAGGAATGGTATTTCCTGGGAGAGCAGGGATTCACAGTAGGGAAAGTTTGTTTGAAATTTCAAGGGGCCTGAGATATCTAGCACAACACCAAAACAGTTTATGGTGGGGCAGAGGTAACAGAAGAAAACTGAGAAGCTATCTGGCAGATTTTTCTATTGGAATAGCACCTGAGGAAGATGCAAGTTTTTAGGTATTTTTAAGATAAAGGTTTATTAGAAACAACATGAAATATCAATTCAAACCATCACAATTGTTTAATAACTACTGGCATTTGGACTAATCAGTTTCAATGTATGAACTATCATACTACTTTTTAAGTTTCTCCTTTTATATTCCCATTAGGATTCTCTGTGCATTCATTCACATTCACTTTTCATAGGATAGTTGTAAATTATTGTGTATACCGTGTTTTTCTGGTTCAGCTTTTTTCACTTCATATAATTTTATTTTTTTATTTATTTATTTTTACAGGGCAATGAGGGTTAAGTGACTTGCCCAGGGTCACACAGCTAGTTAAGTGTCAAGTGTCTGAGGCTGGATTTGAACTCAGGTCCTCCTGAATCCAAGGCCAGTGCTTTATCCACTGTGCCACCTAGCTGCCCCTTCATATAATTTTATAAAGGTCTTTCCAGCTTTCTTTGTGGTTCTCATATTTGTCCATCTCATTGCTATAGGATCTTTAATTTTACTGATCTACCACAATTAATTTAATAATTTCCATATTATCAGACATTTATGATGAGAATTATGTTGAAAGTACTTTTTAAAGGTGCAGACAAAGGAGGGAAGTGGGACAGTATAAAAACATATACAAGGAACAAAGAGCCATCCAGCTGGATTAAAATATGAAGCTAATAAAATGGATTAGAGTCTAATTAGGAATGACTGATTATCAGCCTAAGGAGTTTGGACTTTATTCTATAGGGAAAGGGAGAGAATTGAGGGGTTTTGAGTGTAAGACTAAGATGATCAGAGCTGAACTTTGGGAAGACCATCCTTATAGGGAAGCATTAGAATCAATCCTTCTGAGATAAGGCATTATGTCTAGAAAAATGCACATATGTAATCTGTCTTTGGTAACAGATGAACAAATGAGCAATTAACACATAAACACAAATTAGTTTCTCAGATTAGCTAATTGTCAACTTCACATAGATCAAGACATTGAAGGATGAGACACAGCAAGCACTTGGGCTTTGGCTGAGAGAAAAGGATTGGGAAAGTTTTAGAACATAGGGTACCTGGGTGAAAGAACAGGATAGAAAGGAAAGGGAGGAGAAAGGGAAGATGAAAGGGTGAGATGGGGTAATGAAAAAAAAGGAATTTCTTATTGTAACATAAAATAATTAACACAGAGATCACTAACCACTGGTTGTATCCAAGAAATATAATATTCAAAGATATTTTAAAATGCAGCTTGACCTGATAGATGATAATAGGGTTTTTTAAGGGTTTATTGAAAGATAGTAAAAGAAAGAGAAAGATTGAGAAGAGATTTCTTTTTTTTTTTTTTTTTGCGGGGCAATGGGGGTTAAGTGACTTGCCCAGGGTCACACAGCTAGTGTCAAGTGTCTGAGGCCAGATTTGAACTCAGGAACTACTGAATCCAGGGCCGGTGCTTTATCCACTGTGCCACCTAGCCGCCCCAAGAGATTTCTTATAACCTGGCAATCCTAGCCTTCCTAATCTCCTCCCTGCCACCCTGCCGATGTCTCACAGCCAAAAAGGAAGCACAGTCCCACCAGCGTCCACTTCCTCCTTCATGTCCTCCTCCCAGAAATGGGAGGCTCCTCAAGTTGATTGGCTGGTAGCCTTAATAGACAGTACCCATGAGCAAACATCACTTCCTGACGCCAAGGACCTTGACCACATAGCTTGCCCTCAGAGGCCTTCTCCTCATGGCTGAGCTTTTCTACAGTAAGTCTCCAGCAGGTGGCATTATTCCAATCATTACATTCCTATTGTTGGTACTTTGTTCCATTATTTCTAGACTAGGGTGAATTGCCACAGAATAAGCCCATTCTTTAAAAGCTAGTGAATTAATCACAGAGGTATATGTAAATTCAGTCAAGATCATATTTATGGATTAGAAAAAATATGGCAGAAAGATGGAACTCTATCTTCACCATTGATACAGTGTATAAGTTTGAACGAGAAAACTTTATATGCAGCACCTTCTTTCCAAAAGTACTAGATTAGTTGCCTGGAAGTCTAGATTCTAAGCCCAGCTCAGCCACTAATTTCCTAGTTAAATCACTAATTTCTGTATACTTCCGTTTCCTCATGGACCAAAGCTACATCACAGAGAGGTTAGGAATCTGAGGCATGAAACCACTTTTGAAAAAGTTTGAAAAGCACTCTTCAAGTGCAGTGTTCAAACCCACAGCCTGGTTAGCAGGCATGGTTGACCCTCTAGTTGGCAATGCTGGCCCATCAAGCAGGAATACAAAGACTCACCATAAAAAGACTGATAATTGAGAAAGAGGGGGTGAGATCAGGCTGAACCAGTCAAAGCATCAGAAACTCATTGTATTTCACATTTTCATCTAATAGTGACCATCCATCTAAATCTTTTCTCCTGTACTGTTTTCCCATTTCTCTATGCCTTACTGATTTTCATTGCTTTGAGTGAATGAATGATTTAATTAACTAATGAAAAAAAATTTATCACTTGCTTACTATTTGCAAAGCACTATGCCAAATGCTGAAGATACAAATAGAAAAATGGGACAGTCCCTATTCTCAAGGTGTTCAAATTAGGAGTGACAATACATATCGAAGAACTCTTGGTCCTGTAAGCATACCAAATTTGTATCTGTCTCTCCATTCCCCCAACATTCTTCCAACCCCCTGCAAAAGGTGGTTGCATATTGAGGGACAAACCAGAGTTTAGGTTAGGTCCCTACTCTGTCTAACCTAACTCTGCCAAGCATTTACTTACTACCTAGGCAATGAATCAGAGAACAGTATCATATACCATAAGGCCAAGGCCAAAACACAAAAGCAATGAAGCAAACACTCAAATGAATCTATAACCTCAGTGATGTATTTACTCCAGTGATACAGATAACAACCTCTCCATGCCTATCCATTCCTTGTGTCACTTGCCCAAATCCTTCCATAAGTTTACTACATTAGAGTCTGACCAACATTTTAGGAGCATTCCTAGTTTTCACTTGACATTGTGAGGTAATCAAAGGAGCACATGGGCTGTCTATTTCCCCAAAGTCTTGGAATGTGACATGGGCCAGACACAACACAGGCTAGTCTAGTGGTTCAGGTTTGGGACTGAAATGAAATAGAGTACTCCTAGAAAGGGAGAAGAGGAGGAAGAGAGAGAGAAGGAGGGGAGGAGATAGAGGAAGAGAAGGAGAAGAGGAGGAGGAGGAGAAGAGGAAGAGAAGAAGAAAAAAGAAAAAGAAAAAATCATTCAACAATAGCACAGAAGGCTTTCTTCACAAAGAAATAGCACAGGTTTATGAAGACACAGCTCCTTCACCTCCTTATGGAAACAGTTGGTCACACTGGTGCATTGCATCAGAAAGGTGTGATGCAGAGAAGTGCCCTGATTCCTTGTGAGCTGACTTCCCCCCCCCTCCCCAGGTAACCAGGAAGAATCAATTCCTGGAGCCCTAGTTCCCTAGACCAATCAAGCCTCAGGGACAAACTCCTTGATTTTTTTTTTTTACTGGAAATTTTCTTTATTGTATAGTAGTAGTATGCCGTCTTTTTTGTATCTTAGTAGAATGTGGGTTTAGTGAATTGCTAATGAATGGTCACACGGATATAAGTATCAAGTGTCTGAGGTAACATCTGAACTGAGTTCCTCCTGGACACCGTTTAGATGATTCCAATTTTGTTGGCAACATCCAAAGCATCCTAGTCTGGAGCCAGTCAGACATAAGCCTCCTTCTCTCCATCCATCAGGCCTGATCAGTGTGTTGACCTTGGCCACATCAATGTCATAAAGCTCCTTTACAGCTTGTTTAATCTGATGTTTGTTGGCCTTGACATCCACAACGAAGACAAGGGTGTTCTTGTCCTCTCTCTTCTTCATAGCAGACTCAGTGGTCAAGGGAAACTTAATGATGGCATAGTGGTCAAGCTTGTTTCTCCTCGGGGCACTTTTCTGAGGGTATCTGGGCTGCCTTTGAAGTCTTAGAGTCTTGGGTCGCCAGAAGGTGGGGGATGTTCAGATCTTCTTCTTTTTGTGGCTGTGCACACCCTTCAGTACTGCCTCCTTGGCCTTCAAAGCCTTGGCCTTGGCTTCCATCTTGGGGGGAACAACCACTTCCTTCTTTGCCTTTGGTGCCATCTTAAGGAAAAGGCCAAACTCCTTGCTTTTTTTTTTTAACAGATCTTTTATTCTTTATTTTATTTATTTTTTTGGGGGGGGGCAATGAGGGTTAAGTGACTTGCCCAGGGTCACACAGCTAGTAAGTATCAAGTGTCTGAGACCAGATTTGAACTCAGGTCATCCTGAATCCAGGACCAGTGCTTTATCCGCTACACCACCTAGCTGCCCCCCAAACTCCTTGCTTTTTTTTTTTTAAGTGAGGCAATTGGGGTTAAGTGACTTGCCCAGGGTCACACAGCTAGTAAGTGTTAAGTGTCTGAGGCCGGATTTGAACTCAGGTACTCCTGACTCCAGGGCCAGCACTCTATCCACTGCACCACCTAGCTGCCCCCAGGATATTCTTCCCTTTTTTTTGTGGGGCAATGGGGGTTAAGTGACTTGCCCAGGGTCACACAGCTAGTAAGTGTCAAAGGTCAGAGGCCAGATTTGAACTCAGGTACTCCTGAATCCAGGGCCAGCGCTTTAACCACTGCTCCACCTAGCTGCCCCCAGGATATTCTTCCCTTTTTTTGTGGGGCAATGGGGGTTAAGTGACTTGCCCAGGGTCACACAGCTAGTAAGTGTCAAAGGTCAGAGGCCAGATTTGAACTCAGGTACTCCTGAATCCAGGGCCAGCGCTTTAACCACTGCTCCACCTAGCTACCCCATAAACTCCTTGCTTTTTAAGGAAAAACTAGCCCAGACATCATGGCAGGGACCCTTGTGGATACTGCTCCTACAACTCTGAACACCATGGAACAAAGATCCTAAAAAGGATCTTCCAATACTTCAATGGCTTGAAGGCTATTAGTGGACAAACTTGGCCTTGCAGATGTAAGAAGTCTGATATAGGAAGCACTGGAGGAGGAACTTAGCACAGGTAAAAACAACAACAAAAAACCAATAACAGAACCCCACCCCCAAGTGCAAACAATGCACTGGTCCTCTGAAAGAGTGCAAGAATAGGATGACCAAATATGGAGGAGAGAAAAGACCAGAAACCCCAGGCTCTGCCTGGAATGCTTTGAAATGACCAAATTTCAGATCTTGCATATGGTAGGTGATGTTAGGGGCAGTTCACAGTGGATCAACCAGTGACAATAAGCAGGACAAGAACCAGGAATATCAGGGCCAAGCATAGATGATAATTCTTCTGGCATAGTCAATGATCTTGATTAGATGTCAGGATCACCTGAACTAAGACAGCTAAGAAGTCATAAATCTCTTGTATTCAGTGTCTCAGGCAATGGGTCAATATAGAAACTTGATCATACCACCAACCACTCAGTGTCCCCTCTCAATCCAAGTATCTTAGATGAGCATCCTGGAGAGGTATTGCACTTTGGCATTGGCAGTCTCTTGGAGCTAGGGTCAAAAGGGTCTGCATTTGATTGCACTTAGGCAAATTAGAACCAGTTATGAATCCCTGGCATACTGCCAAGGTGATCTTTAGTCAGAGAAAGTTTAACCCACCTAGAGTCAAGCGATATGCTCTCCCCTGTGATGCTGTGAGTGACAAAAACAACCCACAGTGCCTTTAAATAAAAAGTGATTTGGTCCCCTGATACTTCCCTCATTATCATTACTTTTGTCTAATTGTGTATGTGTGTGTATTTGTTTTAAACCATAATAATAATAATGTTTGCAACACATCCACAATTTGTTAGTTTATTGGGTCCTGATCAGAATAGAGCCAAGAAGAAAAGGATAAATCACTTGTGAAACTGCCTATATAAAATCTTGAGCTCAACAGGAAAACATGTTACTTTCTGTGTTTACTCATTGCTACTCTCAATTATGGGATAAAACCAAATGTGCATTGATGAGTGATGAACAGAATTAATTTTCTTGGAGAACAAAGAAACACATGGTAGCATGACAAACAATGTTAGCATTTCTTTAAACACAATTGACTAGGGATTTTTGGTACCCAGGCTCTTCCACCATTGTTAATTGTACTCTTCCTAGACTCAGCTATTTGGAGAGATTCTGATCCAAGTCCCTAGAGTCACAGGACAGACCACTGTTGGCTGAGTCTCATGGAGATATTTAAAGGATAATTCTTCCAACTACCCTACTGACTTTTTCAAAAATTTGATGGGAAAAAAACCCCAAACTATAGCCCAAGTCTCAACATTATAATTTAGTGGGCATGAATTAATTCTCAGATGGGAATGAAAGTAATTGTGGTCATGCCTAGAAACCTGGAATGGCACAATTGCTATGGTGGGACCAATGACAATCCAGAAAGTTGATTATTTTCTGCTTTTTTTCCACTTAAAAAATGTTTTCTATCTTTATGTCAGTCCATAACCATATTGAGATGGTTGACCCATTTGAGGGACACCAGACCATAGCTGGAAAATCCTCTGAAAGCTGCTACTTAATGTTTTGTATTCTTTAAATGCAAGGATTGTTGTTGGTTTTTGTTTTTGAGTTTTTATATCCCTAGTTCCTACAGTGCCTTGCACCTAGTAAACCTTTAAGAAATGCTTGCTGATTTGATTTAACTTTTCCTACAACTATTTCTATAGCCATGTAAGTAAATAACATAACCCTTTAACAGAAGAGATCAGCTTTTATCAGAATTCTTTAAAAAGGTGAACTTTGATGTTTTTACACTAAACTTTGTTTTTACATGTGATGTTTTTGCTGTTTAATTTAACTTTTAAGGTTAAAAAATGTTTTAAAAGGCCAAAGCATTTTTGGGGGCAGCTAAAATACTGGGCCCAGAGTCAAGAAGACCTGAGTTCACATCTGGCTTCAGGCACATACTAGCTGTGTGACCCTGGACAAATCACTTAACCTTGTTTACCTCAGTTTACTCATCTGTAAAATGAGGTGGAGAAGGAAAGTGTAAACTACTCTAATATCTTTGCCAAGAAAACCCTAAATGAGGTCATGAAGAATCAGACAAGACTGAAAGGACTCAAAAACAACAAAGCTTTTTATGTGAGGGCCTGAGATCAGGAAGAAAAGTTATATAATACTGGAATGATAAAATCCCACTGAATATAACTAAGAATTATAAAAAGAATGTCATTATTTTAAAATAAGCCATAACAAAACTTATTATCAGGGAAGCAATATAACATTAGTTCATAGTAATTGGGTGCCTATCAATCAATCAACAAGCATTTAAGCATTTATTCTGTAAGCCCTGGGGAAACAGGAAAAAATTAAAATAGTCCTGTCCTCAAGAAGCTTACATTCTAATGAGAGAGACAACATACACATAAATCAATATACATGATAAATTCAAAGTAGTAATCTTAGAAGTGAGGCCCAGCATCTGGGGAAACCTGAAAAGTCCTGTTTCAGAAGGTAGCAAGTAGTACTTAAGCTGAGTCTTAAAAGAAGCTAGAGATTTTAAGAGTCAGAAGTGAGGAAGGAATGCATTCCAAGATCGTAGCTATCTACAAAAGCAAATTGATTTAAAAGAAGCATATCTTTGGGGAAAGGCAGCCTGGCTTAGAGGCTAGACAGTTAACCTTGAAGTGAGGAAAACCTGGGTTCAAGTCCTGACTCTGGTATATACTGGCCATGGCCATGGGCTAATAGTTTAACCTCCCAGTGCCTCCTGTCAACTCCCTTCTAATGATCTATCCTTCCCTCCCCCCCAACCTTCCCCCCTCTGCTATTCCCCCAAAAAACCAACAACTATTTGGCATTACTGAATTACAGGGTCTACATTTATGTCAAGGTCATCTTAGATTTCAACTGATTTATTTGAAAGAAATGCCAAAGAACAACTTAATTTTATTCAACTTTGTTAAATGGGAAAGATACAAAGATGAAAAACAATGTCCCTTACATCAAGAAGCTTACATTCTAATATGGGAAATGAAAGATAATGCAGAAATATATAAGGATGATACAAGTAAGAACATGATAAGATGGTAATAGAAAGGTACTCTTAGAAAATCTGAAGAGGAAAAGGTGGGGGAAGGAAGGAGATACAGGAAGTCTTCATAGAGAATGATTGCATTGGACAAGAAAGGAAGAGGAGGTGGATTCCAGGCTTGGACAACAACCTACAGAAATGCACAAAAGTGAGACAATGTGGAATTATGTCTGTGGGGAGGGAAGGGATGTAGGAGGGAGGAGCTAAGAATTTAGTTTGACCAGAACTGAGAGTAAAAGAAAATAGTACAAAATAAGCTTAGAATAGTGTGTGCGTGTGGATAGACATAGTATAATAATTATATATGTATGTATAGATATATCCACATACACATGGATATCCATATGGATGTGGATATAGATATAGATATAGCTATAGATATAGACGTAGATATAGACATAGATATAGATAGATATAGGTAAACAGAATGCTATTGTGCTGTAAGAAATTATGAGGGAAGGGGCAGCTAGGTGGCGCAGTGGATAGAGCACTGGCCCTGGAGTCAGGAGTACCTGAGTTCAAATCCAGCCTCAGACACTTAACACTTACTAGCTGTGTGACCCTGGGCAAGTCATTTAACCCCAATTGCCTCACTAAAAAAAAAAGAAAAGAAAAGAAAAGAAATTATGAGGGGGGGGAGGCATCTAGGTGGCGCAGTGAATAAAGCACCGGCCCTGGATTCAGGAGGACCTGAGTTCAAATCCAGCCTCAGACACTTGACACTTACTAGCTGTGTGACCCTGGGCAAGTCACTTAACTCTCATTGTCCTGCCCTCCCCCCCAAAAAAAAGAAAGAAAGAAAAAGAAATTATGAAAGGAATGGATGATTTAAAAAAAACAAACAAACTTGCAGAGTCACACAAATGTATGCCATGAACAGAACCTGGAGAACAATTTATACTATAACAACTGTAAAAATAAGTAACTTTGAAAGACTTGTGGATGTTGATCATCTCAATGATGAACTATGATTCTGGGGAACCAATGATAGGAATGCTACCTACCTCCTGACAGAGAGATGTAGGACTCAGGATTCAGAATGAGACAAGCATTTGTGGACAAGGATAATGTAGGAATTTATTTTGTTTGACTAGTCATATTTGTTATAAGAATTTTTTTTCCCCAATGGTGGAGGTGAGAGAAAAAGGAAATAAATTTTATATATATATACACACACACACACACACACACACACACACACACACACACACACACATACACACATATATGTATATATATGTATGTGTGTGTGTGTATGTGTGAGAGAGAGAGAGAGAGATACAAAGAGACAGAGAGACAGAGAATTTGGACAGCTAGGTAGTGAAGTGGATAGACTGCTGAGTCAGGAAGACTCATCTTCCTGGGTTTAAATCTGGCCTCAGATGTTTCTAGATGTGTGACCCTGGGAAAGTCACTTAACTCTGTTTGCCTCCAGTTCCCTCAATTGTAAAATGAGATGGAGAAGGAAATGGCAAATTACTATAGAATCTTTGCCAAGAAAACTTCAAATGGGGTCACAAAGAGTCGGCCATGACTGAAATGACTGAACAACAACAAAATATATATTATTTAACACACAAAAGAAAAAGTAGACCTAGGAAGATAGGGAGTCAGCTTGGGAAGGACATTAAATACCAGGCTAACAAGCTGACACTAGAGACAATAGGGAGGGAGACACTGTAGGTTTTTAAGCAGAAAGGTGACATCATTAAAGCTGTGGCCTAATTATCAAAGAGTATTGGAGAGGGGAGATATTGGAGACAGGGAAAGGAGTTAGGAGTCTGTTACAACAGTACAGAAAAAAAGGCGAGGAGGACTCAACTTAGAGTAGTATGCAAATAGGAGTAGAGAATGGGAGGTAGACACTGTGGAGGTAGAATAAACAGAAACTAGAAAACTAAACATTGAAGGTAAGGAAGAGTAATATATGACCCTGAATTTTCAGGCCTGGGTGATAAGGAGGATGGTGGTGTTATCAACATAAACAAGAAGGTTTGAAGGAGACAGGTCAAAGGAGAAAATGATGAATTCAGTGTTAGACATGTTGAAAGTGAAGGGTCAGCAGAAAATCCAGGGGGAACTGTCCAGCAGGCAATTATAAATACAGTATCAGAGGCTCAGTGGAGAGTTCAGACTGCATGTAGAGATTTGAAAATCATCTACATAGATATGATAATTGATCCCTAGAGAGAGGATAAGATCACCCAGTGAGAAGAAAGAGAAGGGAAGAGCAAGGACAGCGCCTTGGGGGACAATCACAACTAGAGTCTATGAGGAAGAGGATGAGCCAATAAATCTAAAAAAGGAAACTGGTGAGTTAGAAGCAATTAATAAGAATAAAATAAGAAAGAAAAAAGAGCAGGTGGTATGACAAGGCACCCTCACGACTCACCAGAATTTTTCCAGTTTTGTTTTTAAGTGCATGCATATTGCTCAGTAAACGGATAGAATATTATATTAAAAGTCAATCTAGTAGGGTTGAATGAAAAATATGTCTATAGAAGAAATAGAATCTATCCATGTAAAGTTACTATAAATCAATTATTCAACAAGTATTTATTAAGTGCCCAACAGAAAAGAATGAAATTGCTGTCTTGTATAGCAAGGTTTAGAAAGAAATGGTGAGGAACTAGTTACTTAGTATCAATACTCACACCATCATTCTAACTTAATATCTTAGAAAGTTGCCTGGGACATTGTGAAGAAAGGTAATTTATAAAGCGATATGGCTGATATACAAACATACATATATATATATATACATATATATATATACACACATATATATATATATATATACACACACACACATATATATGTATGTATATACATGCCTGCACACACACATATATAACAGCGACAGGACTTGAACCCAGGCTTTCCTGAATCAGAGGCCATCTGGTTATCCATTATGCCATACTGTCTCTCTCAAAGATATCTAGGAAGCTATAGCATTACATTCTATTGGTCAAGATGAAAACAACAAAAACAATGACATTGTCAATAAGGAATGAATGTATACTTAAGAAATTTAAGTAGGGTACAGTGAAGCAGGATGGGAAAAGCATTAGGTCATTGGAAGACAAGGGTACAAATTATTTTCTATTATATTAACTATCCATTATTAATTAGATATTCAGGCTTTTTCTTTCCTTATTCAGGGACCAGCCCCCATGGGTCAGTCAGTCAGTCTCTGAAGTGCATGGCTAATAGAGGAGATTGCCCTAATCCTCAGCACATAGGCTCCTCCATCTAGGAGACCTAATTTCTGTTTGAAGTGTAAATGCAATCTAATGATGAATTCTCCCCTTGAGGGAATAAGCCCATTGCACCCTTCCATCGGACCTTAGGGTGGCCCCACTCATGAAGGAGAAAACCAAATAGAATGGTCTGAGTGGAGATGGATTCCTCTGTCCATATATATATATTGCTGGAGGAGGCTGAGTCTCAGGATCAAGCCATATTCTCATCAGGAGGAGCTGATGACTTTTAGCCAACCTCGTTGTTTAAATGTCCACCATCTCCTGTCAGGGGATATTCTCTTTCCCAAAAGTATTTAAAGCATTCCATGTCTCCATAGTTTTTTTCATTGGTTACTGTAATGATTGGAATGACGCCACCTGCTGGAGATTTACTGTAGAAGAGTTCCACCCATGAAGCGAAGGTCTTTGAGGGCAAGACCAGGAGTCTTTTCTTTGGCCTCAGGAAGTGATGCGGGTTAGTGGGAGGAGGAAGGAAGAGACTGGCGCTCGCTCTCACTCTCTTTCCTTTGGACTCTAGTGGAGAGTGGAGCTAGAAATGTGCTCTCCCTTTAATAGATAGGAATCTAGGCCTTTCTCTCTCTCTTTACCAAATTCTTATTCTCCTTAATAAACGCTTAAAAGTCTAACTCTTGCTAAAGCTTATAATTTATTGGCGACCACTCATTAAATATTTTAGACAGTTTAGCTAGAATTTTAGCCCTTAACATCACCCAGAGAAAACACTGACCATCAATTTCTTAGTAGCTAGGCTAATTAATAAATTGATTAATAATTACCCCAAAACTCTGGATCTCTGGTTTTTCATTCGTCACATTATACATATGACCTCAAACAAACACCTTAACCCTCTAAACTTCACCTTTTCAATCTACAAAATAAGGAGACTGGACTGGATGATTCCAAAGAGCCTTTCCAAATCTAAATCCTAGGCTACAAGATGAGAGGAAAGACTAATAAAAAAATATTCTAAAATATTCAAGTTTTATGTTAATGATGCTATGCCAACCAATAATTCTGTGATGATTACTAATAAATATAATCTTATTTAAACATTATGCTTTTTAAAAAACTAATATGTCTTTAAATATGAGAAGTGTTAAAAGGCTAAAGGTTTCAGTGAGGGTCTGTAAAGTCAAGCAGGAATATTATGGCTAATACAGAGATCAAATATCATCATAAAAATAAATGAATTGCTTCATAATATCCTCTGGCCTGGCAATACACCAAGAAAATAAAACAAAGTTTTACTGAATAATTCTCTTCCCTCATATTCATTGAAGTATGTGGTCTTAGGCTGCATTAAGGACACCAGGGCTTCCAAGAATTAGGAAGTAATGATAGTCCCACTGTATCCGCTTCTGGAGTATTGTGTTCAGTTCTTGAAGGACAAATTTCAGAAAGACATTAATGAATCAGAGGGCATCCACAGGAAGGCAACCGATGGTGTGAAATCATTAATATAAAATTTGAATATTTCAGAAAATTTCTTTTAGCCTGTACTCTTAGCTCATAGCATAGGCTTAAGACCTAAAGGAAGTTGAGTTCATGTCATATGAGGATTGATTGAAGGAACTGGAGATGTTTAACCTGGAAAAGAAAAGACTCCAAAAGATGTGAAAGCTGTATTTAAGTATCTGAAGGACTGATAGAAGGATTAGATTTGCTCTGTTTGGCTGAGAGAACTGAGCTAGAAAAAGGGGAGTTATAGGACTAAGGAAGGAAGGAGTTACAGAATCAAATTTAGGCTTGATGTGGAAAGAAAAATCTTTCTAACAATTAGAATAAGTAGAATCATCTGCTTTTGGAGGTAGTAGGTTGGAGAGCTTCAAGAAGTTTGTCAGATATGCTTAAATGTTTTAGTGGGATTCCCCTGGAGGTAGGGTTTGGACTAAATGCCCACTAATGTCCTACCAACTCTAAAATTCTGTGTTTCAACAAATTCTTCAAAAGCACAAGGCAGTCTTTTCTAAGTAATCATTCAAAAGTAAATATTGTGGTTATTAGAAATTTGCAGTTATTTATTAATTAGAAAATAAAAACATTGTAGCCATTATGAATGATGGCTAAGACAAAGATCATGTGCCTCACAAGGGCCAGGAATTTTTATTAGAGCTGTTAGAAGATTCTGATGACAAAATGAGATTTACACTAATTACTTAAAATGAATACACAGTGTTGTGACATGATTAATCAATATAATTTTGTGCAATGGTATTATAAAAGGTAGGCTACCATATTAATTAATATACTTTTAAACTGGAGGAACTTTAAAAGGCCAGTGTCTATGGCAAGGATCAAAGTTCAGGCAGAGAAGCTATACCTGTTGAAGAGATCAAATTAACTGAATTACCCTGCTACTGACCCATCTAGTTAATCATTCACAGACAGGAAAATATAAAGCAAGCTAGGAAGGAAGTGCTGATAGCATAGTAATACTTATTCTCAGACACTTCACCAAATGAGTCTTAATTTTAAAGAGTATTAGGTTGAGGACAAAATAAAATTAATTTGTTTTTGGAATACTAACTTTAAGCAAAACACTGTGCTAGCTAAAAAGGTGCTGTGATAAGTATGGAGACCTATAGTACACTATTCCTGACCTCAAGGAACTTGGAATCTAATTGGGGTGGAGAAACATAAAAATATGGAAGATTAAAAAAGAATCTGTACATTTGTTAAACACTAATACATGAAACTTGACCTGTACATCATGGCTAACAGCTTGAAAAGTAAGCAGTGGGGGCAGCTAGGTGGCACAGTGGATAGAGCACCAGCCCTGGAGTCAGGAGTACCTGAGTTCAAATCCAGCTTCAGACACTTAACACTTAATAGCTGTGTGACCCTGGGCAAGTCACCTAACCCCAATTGCCTCACTTAAAAAAAAAAAAGGAAGCAGTGATTACAATCAGCATGGTTTCATAAAGAATAGGTCATGACAAACTAACATACCTTCCTTTATAGCCAACACTATTAGATTGTCAAACTGAGTGAATGTTATATAGATTCATTCAATCAATCAACAAGTATTTCTTGATCACCTATCATGTGCCAGGCATTGTCCTGGTTATTAGGGATCAAAGAAAAAACCTGGAACACTCTCTGTTCTCATTGAGTATATAGTCTATAAAAGCATTAGATAAAGTCTTTTAAGATGTTCTTGTAAGCAGCATGTAAGCTAGATGAGAAGATAATTAGCTGTATTCAAAATGGAACAAATGGCTGGAACAAAGTATAGTCATCAATGATTCCACATCAGCCTTGAAGGAGGGCTCTGAGTGGACTGCCTTTGGGATCTGTGTTTTACCATTTAACATCTTTATTAATGACTAAGATAAAAGCAAAGATGGCATGTTTATCACATTTGCAGGTAACCCAAAATTGGGAGGAACAGATACTACATTGAATGACAGTTTCAGAAGCCAAACCAGCACACTAAGTTACCTCCAATGAAATGAAATTTAATAGAAATGAATGTAATGTCTTATGGTTGGGTTAAAAAATAACCTACAAAAATATAATATGGCAGAAGTCACAATTAGGCAGCAGTTCAATTTTTAAAGTTCTGGGGGTAGAGTAGACTACAAGCTCAATACATGTCAACAGAATAATATGATCACCAAAAATGTTATTATAATTTTAGGCTGCATTCAGAGAAATATAATATCCCAGACTAAGGGGTACTACTAGTACTAGTAATATTAGATAGTTCTACTATACTCTGCCCTGGTCAGACTATGTCTGAAATACTGTGTTAAGTTATGAGTATCAACATTTAAGAAAGATATTGAGGGGCAGCTAGGTGGCACAGTGGATAGAGCACTGGCCCTGGATTCAGGAGAACCTGAGTTCAAATCTGGCCTCAGACACTTATCACTTACTAGCTGTGTGACCCTGGGCAAGTCACTTAACCCCAACTGCCCTGCGAAAGAAAGAAAGAAAGAAAGAAAGAAAGAAAGAAAGAAAGAAAGAAAGAAAGAAAGAAAGGAAGGAAGGAAGGAAGGAAGGAAGGAAGGAAGGAAGGAAGGAAGGAAGGAAGGAAGGAAGGAAGGAAGGAAGGAAGGAAGGAAGGAAGGAAGGAAGACATTGATTAGGTAGAGAGTATTATATTTAAAAAAAGTATTCCAGAATGACAAAGGGCCTAAAGAACATGCTATATGAGAAACACTGAGGAACTGGGAGTGTTTAACATGGAAAAGAGAAGACTTAGGGAAAATATGATAGCTAACTCAAAGAATTTCAAGAACTATAACATGGAAGAGAAAATGGAAGCCTTTATCTTGGCTCCCAAAAGGGCAAAAATAGAATTACAAAGAGACAAACTCAGGCTTGATCCAATGTAGAACCCCAAAACAATAAATGCTCTCCAAAAGTGGAATCTGCTGCATCCAAAAGCAGAGAGTTGCCCTGACTGTTGCCCCTCCCTTGAGCTGATGGCTGCTTATCAGGGATGATAAAAGGTCCCTTTTAACTCTGAGATTCCATGATTCATAAGCCCATGCAGTGTTAATTACCAAATGCTCAGTATGAACAATAAGTGTTAGAAGTTCAGAGGAGGGAGAGATCATTATGCACTGGAGCAAATTCATAGTACTTTTATTGCTGGGAGGTACCTTAGAGGTTATCTTGTCCAACATCTTTCTATTTTCAGATATAAAAATTGAGGCTCAAATCATAGGTTCAAGGTCACACAGTCAGTAGCAGAGTCAGAACTAGAATGTAGGACTTTTGACTTCTAATTCACAGGAATAGTCATGTTAGGGCTAGAATGGCCCTTGAAGATCATCTATTCCAACCCACTCATTTTACAGAGGGAAAAAAAAATCTGAATCTGTAAGAGAAAAATTTTCCCTAGAGAATCAGATTTGAGCTTTGGGCTCCCCAGCTGCTTCAGGGCTCCTCTGAGCTGCCTTTATGAGAAATCTGTAACAGTTTTTCCATGTTTTCAGTTCTGTCCTTGGCATCACAGCCTGTAAGTATGAGGATAAAAATGCCTACAGTCTTTAAGAGATATTAAATACAAATATAAATAAATAAAACCTCTCTTGATATGGACTGTAGGAAGAATATTTAACATGTTATTGGCAGCTTCACTCATATACCTGAGTCATGGAGCAGGTTTGAGCAGCTTTGGCTTATAGAAAGTAGTTATATACATATATATTCATATATGTTGTATTATATTTTTTCCTTTCTCACATCTACACTATCTTCATTTACACGAGAGTAACAGGTTGAATATTGTCACCTTATTTATTTAATTTATATGCAGAGCACATCATGCAAAATGCCAGACGGGGTGAATCAAAAGCCAGAATTAAGGTTGTCAGGAGAAATATCAATAATGTCAGATATGCAGATGATACTATTCTGATGGAAGAAAGTTAATAATTAGGAAGACTTTTGACAAGGGTGAAAAAGGAGAGTGTAAAAGCTGGCTTGAAACTTAACATCCCCCCACAAAAAAAAAAAACCCAAACCCTAAGATCATGGAAACTGGTCCCATCACTTCATGACAAA
This sequence comes from Dromiciops gliroides, assembly GCF_019393635.1. Lineage (NCBI taxonomy): Eukaryota > Metazoa > Chordata > Mammalia > Microbiotheria > Microbiotheriidae > Dromiciops > Dromiciops gliroides. Next base: position 253,364,428 of record NC_057861.1, read on the forward strand.
TAGAGGGAAAAGAAACAGAAGCACTGTTCAGAGTTTTATTATAGAGAGAGCTGTTGATACAGTGGATAGAGCGCGAGGCCAGGAGTCAAGAAACCTGAGTTCAAATCCAGCCTTAGCCATTTAGAAGTTGTGTGACCCTGGGCAAGGCATGTAACTTCTATCTGCCTTCATTTCCTCAACTGTAAAATGGGGGTAATAATACACCAAGCTCCCAGAGTTGTGAAAATCCAAAGAGATAATATTTATGAAGATGTTAATATAGTGAGGGGCATATTAAGTAAATGCTTATTCCCTTTCTTCCCCTTCCCTTATATTCATTCTGTCACCTCACATTACAAAAGAGAGTCAATAGTCATTGTGGAACACTACCAATTTGATGTATGGTTTTGAGTGAGTCATTTAAGAGTGAGTTGTTTAAGATCCTTATCCTCACCCCAAAAATGAAGAGAAATACTACTTATGTAATTCAATGGGTGGTTTAGAAGTTTTAACTCATTGCTCATATAAGTTTGTTTCCTATTTCAAACTACTTATTCTCCAAATGTCAGTCATCACAAAGTAGTAGCCTTGAGAAGTTATTATCTCAAGCTGCTATTAGTATAACACAGATAAATTATTGTACTACCCTAATTACTGCTTTCCTTCCTCTCTTCTTTACTACAGTATTACATATACAAATATAAAGCATGGGTAGATTATTGTAAAATATCTGGAGACATCATGATGTGTATTTGAAGCAATTCGCCTAGTATGCTGAAGGCTAAAAAGAAATCAGGTCAGACCAAAAGGGATTCGTGCAGAAGGTTTAAAATATTAATTAATAAGCTCTGCCTCTTCTCTACTAGTCCCTCTCTGCTAGGAGTTTATAGAAATGAATGATGGAGAAACTCAATGAATGTATTAGTGTTGTTATTTGGGGGTAATCCAGGAAAAAGTCCTTCACTAAGGTCATTCCCTGATGAATCATCATGGCACAGAACTGACCTTGAGTTCTTAAAGACTATGCCAGTGACACTCAAATTCTGGAAAATTCTGCCAAGCTAGCAAGGTTTCTAACCAAACCAGACTACTAACTAGTCCCCCTTTCAGGCTCTATTTGCCCAAGATATCCCGAGCCTGGCATTTACTTGACATTTCAGTCCTTTAAGTTTTCTCTTCCTTCTATAATCAATAGAATTTTCAATGATCCCCCAGCTTAAAGTGATCTCTCCCACCCAAGATTGCTTAGGGCACTACAGATTTCATTTTGGATGGGGGGTGAGGCAATTGGGGTTAAGTGATTTGCCCAAGGTCACACAGCTAGTAGGTGTCAAGTGTCTGAGGTCAGATTTGAATTCAGAACCTCCTGACTTCAGGGCCCCTGCTCTATCCACTGTGTCACCTAGCTGCCCCTGAGATTTCATTTTTGTATGTGTACCATCATCCCTATCAGATTCTAGTCTTAAAGTCAGGAATTGTGATTCCCCCCCCCCCCCCCCCCCCCCCCCCCCCCCGCCAATGCCTAATTCCTAGCAGGGGCAGCCGGGTGGGGAGATAGATAGAACAGTGATCAGAACAAGGAAGATCTGCATTTCAATGGTGCCCTAGATACCTAGTAGATGAGCAATGTTCCAGGACAAGTAACTTCATCTCCCTAGGGTTCCATTTCCTCATCTTCAAAAGAAAAGGATTGCAATACCACCAATAGGTCTGTATCCCAAAGAGATCATAAAAAGGGGAAAAGTACCTATATGTACAAAAATATTTGTAGCAGCTCTCTTTGTGGTGGCAAAGAATTGGAAATCGAGGGAATGCCCATCAATTGGGGAATGGCTGAACAAGTTGTGGTATATGAATGTAATGCAATATTATTGTGCTATAAGAAATGATGAGCAGGAAGATTCCAGAAAAACCTGGAAAGACTTAAGTGGATTGATGCTGAGTGAAGTGAGCAGAAACAGGAGAATATTGTACACAGTAACAACAACATTGTGTGATGGTCAGCTGTGATAGACTTAGCTCTTCTCAGTAATACAATGATCTAAGACAATTCCAAAGGACTCATGATAGAAAATGTTCTCCACATCCAGAAAAAAGAACTGTGGAATCTGAATGAAGATTGAACTGTACTATTTTTACTTTTTGTGTTGTTGGTTTTTTTTTCTTTTTTGAGGTTTTTTCCTTTTGTTCTGATTCTTCTTTCACAACATGACTAATGTGGAAATAAGTTTAATGTAATTGTATATGTATAACCTACATCAGATTGCTTTCTGTCTTGGGGAGGGAAGGGAGGCAGAAAAATTTGGACACAAAAATCTTATAAAAATGAATGTTGAAAACTATTTTTACATGTAACTAAGAAAAATAAAATACTATTAAGATAAAAAACCTTTAAATTAAAAAAAATAAAAGGGTTGAACTTAATGACCTCGAAGATCCCTTCCAGCTCTAAATCTGTGATCCTGTATAGTAGGTCCTTGATGGATAAATGTTTGTTGCTATTGAATGGAATACACAGCCAGAAACTGATTCTTTGTCTTAACTAGGGCCATCATAGATATAAGTTCAGAGGTCAGTCACCAAGGGCTACCTTTTGTTTTCTTTTTGTAGGAGTAACTAATGAAACCACCTATTCAGGTATAGAAGGTTTCCATTCAGCATTAATGGAGAAAAATCACGCATCTTTGGAAGTATGAAGGGTATTAATGACAAGAGAGGGAAACATATCAGTAACACATTGGTAAAGGGAGGCGGGGCCAATTGATTTCATTACCTTGATTGAACATGTTTATTCAGAATTCATTAGTACACAAGGCTATACCGGGTACTGTAAAAAGAAAGTTAAATAGACAAAACTTAATTCACCCCCTTTTCCTTTTCCCAAAGCCCCAGCAATAAGCCCATCTGCTTCCTTCCTCCACTACCAGACTTTCTTCCTGGGTATGTTCTGAGATTTTCTAAGATAATTTAGTCCTAGAAATCATAGGGAAACAGGCAAGGGTCAAATGAAAATACTGACTATAAGGAAATAAAATCACACAGGTTTATTATTAACAGTGGCACTTTGTGCTATTATTAGTAATAGAAATAAAAATCACATTTAAATAGTATTTAGTGCTTCTGGTGTACTTTTTTTGTTTGTTTGTTTGGTTTTCTTTGTTTGGGTTTTGCGGGGCAATGAGGGTTAAGTGACTTGCCCAGGGTCACACAGCTAGTAAGTGTCAAGTGTCTGAGGCCAGATTTGAACCCAGGTCTTCCTGAATCCAGGGCTGGTGCTTTATCCACTGAGCCACCTAGCTGCCCTCTGGTGTACCTTTTTTTTTTTTTTAGTGAGGCAATTGGGGTTAAGTGACTTGCCCAGGGTCACACAGCTTGTAAGTGTTAAGTGTCTGAGGCCGGATTTGAACTCAGGTACTCCTGAATCCAGGGCCGGTGCTCTATCCACTGCACCATCTAGCTGCCCCTGGTGTACTTTTAAGAGTTAAAAAGTACACAAAGATAAAGTAGCTTCTCCAAAATAATTATTCTAGATCTTTATTTGAATATGAATGGTGCTGAGCCTAAGAGGACAAAAAAGAACAAATTTGCAATCAATAACCCCAGGCTCAACTCTGGATCAGCCTGTGTGAACTTGAGTAAATCACTTAACTTCTCTGGGCCTCAGTTTCCCCAACTGTAAAATAAAAGGTTTGGCTTAATCTTTAAAGTCCTGTCCAGCTCTAAATCCTATGATCTTTCTAAGCACCAGGTGTTTTGGGTTTTTTTTTTTTGGTTTTGTTTTTTGGGACAATGAGGGTTAAGTAACTTACCCAGGGTCACACAGCTAGTATGTGTCAAGTGTCTGAGGTCGGATTTCAACTCAGGTCCTCCTGAATCCAGGGCTGGTGCTTTATCCACTGCACCATCTAGCTGCCCCTAAGCATCAGTTTTGCTCCTTCATCAAATCATCATTTTGTTTTTTGTCTTGGTAGTCCCTGGGATGGTGCTTTTATCCCCACCTTCAAGGACCTACCCCTAACTTTCCTAGATTCCACTAGGGATAACTTAGATGAAACAGGCATTCAATAGCCTTGCACACAGGGTTCAGTGATGTTCACTTGTGATATCTAAGAGTATGGATGTATACAGTAAATTAAATTAAATACTATTGGATTAAATACTATTACTATTCCCAATAACATCTTTCTCAATAAGTGAGATATTATCAAAGTCCTATTCTTTATTTTTTTCCTGCATTAGTTGTGTTGTGAAAAAAGAATCAGAACACAAGAGAAAATCCTCAAAAAATTTAAATGGGGCAGCTAGGTAGTTCAGTGGATAAAGCACTGGCCCTGGATTCAGGAGGATCTGAGTTCAAATCCAGCCTCAGACACTTGACACTTACTAGCTGTGTGACCCTGGGCAAGTCATTTAACCCTAATTTTCCCACAAAAAAAACCAAAAAGCCAAACCAACCCCAACACCCCCCCCAAAAAAAGTAGAAACAGTATGGTTCAATCTGCATTCAGAATCCACAGTTCTTTTTTCTGGATGTGGAGAACATTTTCCATCATGAGTTCTTTGGAATTGTCTTGGATCACTACACTGCTGAGAAGAGATTAAGTCTATCACAGCTGATCATCACACAATGTTGCTGTTACTGTGTACAATGTTCTCTTGATTCTGCTCACTTCATTCAGCATCAGTCCACTTAAGTAGTTCCAGTTTTTTTCTGAAATCTGCCTGCTCATCGTTTCTTACAGCACAATAGTATTCCATTACATTTATATACCACAATTTGTTCAGCCATTCCCCAATTGATGGGCATTCCCTCGATTTCCAGTTCTTTGCCACCACAAAGAGAGCTTCTATAAATATTTTTGTACATGTGTATCCTTTTCCCTTTTTTATGATCTCTTTTGTTTACAGACCTAGTAGTGGTATTACTGGGTCAAAGGGTATGCACAGTCCCATAGCCCTTTAGGTATAGTTCCAAATTTCTCTCCAGAATGGTTGAATCAGTTCACAACTTCGCCAACAACGCATTAGTATTCCAATTTTTCCACAGCTTCTCCAACATTTATTATTTTCCTTTTTTGTCATGTTAGCCAAACTGATAGGTATGAGGTGGTACATCAGAGTTGCCCAAACACATTCTTACCAATTTATAATCTCTTCAGGTTATCAAGTAACTCCTCTGAGCAACCCTCTATACATGTAAAACCAGCAACAACCCAGCAACAACTTTTTTTTGTTTGTGCCTTCAGGACTATTTGTGTTGAATCTGATAGGGGCAGGCCTGATACTAGTACCCCATTAGTTCAGGTTCAGTGTTGAGATGAAACAAGGCTCTCATTGAATATTTAAGAAAAAAGGAGTTTACTTAGCCATAGTATAACAAGGATATACAATAGCATTTATCTCTCATTTCATATAGAAATTCACCTAGTAAGTACCATTTAATAGAGTTTATTTAGCCATCATAGCAAGGCTATACAGTACTACTTATCTCTGGTTACATGGTTCCTCTTATTTTTATATAGAAGTTCATCTGGTCAGCCAGGGCAGGGTATGGTGACTTTCTTGGTTTGGGGCCATCCACAAAATCTGAAGGGCGCCAACTTTGTGTGGGTGGTACCTTTGATACCTCTAAGTGACCAGGAAGCCAGCTGACATGGCCAGAGGCCACCAGAAAGCTTCAAAAGCCACACAGCTTGAATACACATCAGGGTATTACCATTAGATGGCTACAGAGAGCAAATCAAATACTATTATATTAAATACTAATGCAAATTCAATACTACTAGATTTACTGATCAAGGTAAATCTACTGTTGATGGAAGAACAAATATAATATGTCTTCATCCATTTCACAGGGCCAAATTCTGGTAAATTTTTTAGGGCAGCCAAACTTTGTTCAGTTCTTGCTATAAATACCATGGAAATTCTATCACAAGGTCAATAAAACAATGGAGGGGGATGATTGTTGGTTCCTGCACTTTTCCTCTATCAGAAATAAGCTAATATTCTATGGTTTAAAGCTACTTACACAGGTCATAATCATAAACGTGAACAACATAAACACATGTGATTTCCCTATCTATTACCTAGATATAGCATGGCATGAAACAGCTGTTCAGGGGCAGAGGCAATGCTCATACATGCAAGTACCATCTAATGAAGGCAAACAACAATTAAGGTAGGCACCCAAGACTGACACTTGAGCAACATTTGGGAAAGGAGTGATATACTGGGGAAGGGAGAAATTATAATATAACTAAATGAGTATCCTGTACTCCTCTGCTAAAGTGGAATCGAGCTATGAAGAATCAGCACTGAGTTAATCTGGATAGCTACTTGGTAGAGCTGGGTAAAGCTATCTGGAATTATGTGAAGTGAATAAATTTTTTGTGGCTTTAAATTTTTACATAAAAGAAGCCTTTGTATTTTAGAATATAATACATTTATCAAAACAGGGGAAAAAAAGTTTGTCCTATTTGGATGAAATCAACAAATTTTGAAGGTCACCAAGATTACTATGGCTACTGTGTAATTTCCGAGTAACATCTGTTGCTGTGTCATCATTCTTCCCTCAACAGAAAATGATAGTCGAGGCAAAAGTCCTTTTTGATTTCACAAGCAGAATCAAGGTCCCTTAAGGAACAGAGTTAGCCTGAGCCCATCTGATCCCTTATCAGTTTTATGGACTATTCTTCAGAACTGCGTGTCCACGGCTCAGGAAGCAAGGCCAGTGTGAAGCAAACTACAGAAGTGAAAAGATGTCCATGTTTTCCCCCTAGTTATGGTAACAGTCTTCAGTTGAAGCATTCGGGGTTAGTGTGTTTCTCTGTGACTCAGACTTCCATGAGGAAGGAAGAAAAGCAGGGGTGTGTAGAGAGGTTCGATAGTGAAAAGAAGATTGATGATATCCATGCAAGCACACACGCCCTTCTGGTTTTTTAACAAAGGAGATAGGGGGAGCAGCTGGCAGGAGATTTAGGTAGACAATGGAATAATAATCCTGGAGTATTATTTAATCCCTTGAGTAACTCTTTAGTAGTCTGAGAACAAAAAGGAGGTGACAAAGAGCTAGACCCGGGGTAGTCACTTCTATTTTCCATGCCCTTGGAACAATTTAGGATCATAGTGGTAAATGATCCATAGAAGTTAAAGGGAAAAAAGTTGAGGGAGGAGTACCCCAAAAACATTCTGGGCTCATCAAGGCAGTGGGACTGTGACTAGAGAATTGAGCTATGATTCCAATATGAATGGACAGTTTCCCAGCAGGTTTCCTACACAATCCATCCCCTAGCACTGTGTGCTTGTTATCTTAGGCGATGTCCCTGATTGTACCTTTTGGCAGTATGACCAGTTCAATATGATAGGTCCAATATCTACTGGGGGCCTCCCTTTTTATTTCCCCTTCTCTCCCCACATGGGTTAGGCTAGATTTTCCCTAAAAGGTGACCTAATGAGCTTAGAAGTAAAGCACAGCTAAGGGCAGCTAAGTGGCACAGTGGATAAAGCACCGGGCCTAGATTCAGAAGGACCTGAGTTCAAATCTGACCTCAGAAACTTGACACTTACTAGCTGTGTGACTCTGGGCAAGTCACTTGCCCCACCAAAAAAAAAGAAGAAGAAGTAAAGCACAGTTGAAGCTATACTTCTTTTGATGCAGTTTTTTTGGTGGCCTCTGGCCATGTCAACTAGCTTCCTGGTCACTTAGAGATATTGAAGGTACCACCCACATAAAGTTGGTGCCATTCAGACTTTGTGGATGTTCCCAAACCAAGAAAGTCACCATACCTTGCCCTGGATGACCAGATGAACTTCTATATAAAAATAAGAGGAACCAGAGATAAGTAGTACTGTATAGCCTTGCTATGATGGCTAAATAAACCTCTTTTTGTTAACTATCCAATGACCTATGAGAACCTCATTTCATCCCATTGAACTTGAACTAATGGGGTACTGGTATCAGGCCTGCCCCTATTAGAGTCAACAAAATCAAATACTCCCGAGGGCACAAACACTTCCAGAAAAAAAAATTCACATATTCCATACATGGAAGGTTGCTCAGAGGAGTTACCTGAAGAGATTATAAATTGGTAAAAGTTTGTTTGGGACTCTGATAATTTCTCACTTATTGTGAAAGACATGATTGGCTTTGGGTATTCTGGACTAAGGATGAAGTGGCTGGCTCAGACCACTGCTGGATACTGCAACCTTTTTATTCCAGGCATATAAAAGGGAGTCCTCATTGATGAACTGGTCCTTTTCACTATTTTTGCCTTTTCCCACATCAGGACAGGCCAGAAAGCAGCAGTGCCAAGAATTAACCTGGATCCTGGAGGATTTCACTGCTTTCCATCAATTTAGAAGCCATTACCTACTGCCTTGGGACAGAAACATATTGGGCTTGCAGATCTTGTCATCCACATAGCATGAAAAAATAGTTCCTGGGCCTCCAGGTCAGGGCCCAGCCTTCTAGAGAGAAGCATAAGCCTTGAGATTACCTTTCTAGATGCCCCAAATTTGAATGTTCTGGGAACCAGCTTTCTAGAGAGGAAATATGATCATTCATGTAGACCTGGAGCTATAGGAGCAATGAGGGGCCAAGCTAAGGAGGGATCCCAAAACATGGACTATTCAATGGTATACACTATTCTCACAGGACAGATGTGATAGGAAGGAAGCTGCCTCTCCATTTTCATTTTTCTTCTAGGGCAGTATCATGCTTTGAGGCCCATATTAAGTTAAAGAGATTCACGAGAATGTTGGGGCGGTTAACCCTTTAGCAATACCAATTTTGTTTATCATTTAAGAGAAGTCTAATGAATGAAAGTTATCAGGACTACAGAAGCACTGAGGAGTAGGGGGGGGGACAGGGAGGGAGGTGAAACTCACAGGAAAAGAAAGATGAATTTTATCAACTATTTTGGGATACTGTGAATAATTTATGCTGTTTTTGCATTTCATGGGGAATAAAAATGTTCTGAATATGGTATGCATTATTAACTCACATAGAATACTTACATAGGACCAGGGGACTCTTTAAACTACTATGTAGAGATATATACATGAGATACATTCTGACAGGATGGAGACAACCCCCCCCCAAAAAAAACACACACACACACATACACACACACACATACACACACAAACACACAAAAGTGAGCAAGTTGGAGAGAATCTCTCAAGATTGGATCTAGTCGCTGTGTGACCCTGGGCAAGTCACTTAACCCCCATTGCCTGAAAAAAAAAAAAAAAGATTAGATCTAGTCAATATAAGTCCAGAGCCTGGAATGCTGGATCACAGATAATAATCACAGATGGTGATGATGATGGTGATCACAACAACAACAATAACAATGATCGAAGATCACAAGTAAAATTAACAACAGTATATTCTTTCTTTCTTTCTTTTTTTTTGTGGGGCAATGAGGGTTAAGTGACTTGCCCAGGGTCACACAGCTAGTAAGTGTCAAGTGTCTGAGGCCAGATTTGAATTCACATCCTTCTGAATCCAGGACCAGTATTTTTTTTTATCTACTACTCCATCTAGTTGTCCCCAACAGTATATTCTTTCAATCCTATGACGCAAACTTCACAACTTCAAGAATCTGTGATTTCATCAAATTCTTTCCACCAATGCAGACTGAAAAATAGGCTATTATGGTAAAAATAAAAATAAACCCAATTCATTATATTGTAACCATAGTTCTGGTGATGAGCTTCTCTTACTCTAGTTAAATGGTTACTCCAAAACATAATATGGTACATGCCCTAGGGGACACTTTAGGGTCACATTTGATTTTTGACCCAAGAAAAAGACTTTACATTTATTCCTATTAAATTTCATCTCAGCAGATTTAGACCAATTCTCTAACGGCCTGTCAAGATCTTTTTGGATACTGGCTATCATCTCATATGTAAAATATTCCTTCCATTTTTGCAAATCTGATGAGTATGATCTATATGCCCTTATCTAAATCATTGATAAAAATGTTAAATAGCACAGGGCCAAACACAGAGCTGTGGGTCGTTCCAGTGGAGTCCTTCTTACAAGCTGACCTTGAATCTACTGAAAGCTTTTCCAACCTAGGAGGATGTGTTAGAGTATAGGTTCCACAGGCATAGTTTTTCAGAATCTAGCATAAGCTCTACAAAATAATGAATACAAGAAGATATGTAGTAGAATCTATAAAACAAAGTAAAAAATGCAGGATTTCGAGACTGAAATAGTTATCAAGAGCCCACCACAAGTAGGCCATTAAAATGAACCTCTACCCTGCACTTTCACCTGATTTTCAGCCTATAACAATTCTCTTTAGTTTGGGGAGGCAGTTAACAAGATAACTTTAGAGTGAATCCTGGAATTAGTCAGGTATTACTTTCTTTATTTGTCATGGAGAGATGATTGTATTTGCTGCCTAGAATGTTCTCCTAAGTAAACATAACAGATACAAAAGACAGGGGAAAAAGAGGCGTAGTTTTGAAAGCATTCCATAGTTTGCTGGAATCACTTCCTTTTTTCACTTACTGCAGGTAAAACTTCAAAGTCAATCTGTCTGATTCGTATCATTACTATTGCCATCCCTAAAAAATATTTGGAAGGTCATTTTAGACATGTGGCAATTCAACTTTAAAAAACCCAGCTGGTTCAACTTTAAATTGACATTTCATTTGGGAGAAAAGCATGTGTTTCTTCTGTTTGCAAGAACAGAACTAGAATCCATGGTGAAAGCATTATGTGAAGTTTCTCTCGTGCGATGACCTAATAGTGTTGATGAAGAACAGGTTATTAACAAGGTCTCTAACTCTATGTACATGTAACAGTGATTTCCTGACATGAGCATTATATTTGAATGGGAGTCTTCTGGGAATACTATCTATCATAGGCACTAACATGGGCACAAAACCACACAATCTGGCTTAGAATGAACATCAGAGGCCATGTAACCCAACTGCCGTACCTCAACAACAATCCCTTGTTTATCTCTGACAAATGGTCATCCAGCCTTTTTTAAAAGACCTCCTGTGAAGAAGATCTGCTACTCCCAAGACAGTCTGTTTCATTTTGTAACAGCTCTATCTGTCGTGTCATTTTTCCTGACTTCAAACTTACATTTGCTTCTTTGTGACATGCACCCAGTGCTCCTTGTTCTGCCTTCAGGGGCCAAGCGGGACAAGTCTAACCTCTTCCACATGACATTCCTTAGCGCTACCATGTCTTCTCCTAAGTTTACTCTTTTCCAGGCTGAACATTCCCAGTTCCTTCATTTGTTCCTTCCCTGAGCATGAACTGGAAACCCTTCACTATTCTGGTCACTGTTCTTAAGGCATCTGTCTAGCTTGGGTCACATGGAGAATTTAGTTATTTTACCTTTGAAGAGTTAAAAATCAAGACAACAAACATTAACTTAAATTAGATGGAGAAGTATGTTTTGTGGGGGGTTTTTGTTTGTTTGTATTTTGCAGGGAAATGAGGGTTAAGTGACTTGCCCAGGGTCACATAGCTAGTAAGTGTGAAGTGTCTTAGGCTGGATTTGAATTCAGGTTCTCCTGAATCCAGGGCTGATGCTCTATCCACTGCGCTACCTAGCTTCCCCCTGAGAAGTATGTTTTTTGCAAAAGATCGTCTTAAGAAGACTATATGGAATGATCTTCAGGGCCTTTGGTATCCTTCTCTGGATGCTCTCAATGTCCTTCCTAAAATGTGGGGTCTGGTGCTGACAGCCCATAACAAGCATTGACTCCTCCCTCTCTGCCTATTCAAACCCTTCTCTTCCTTCAAGGCCCAACTTAGGTATAACCTTCTCCATGAAGTCTTCCCTAATTCCCCAGATAAAAGTAAGTTCTCTCTCTTCAAGTTTTCCTAGAGAATCATACCTGAACTTCTTTGTACAGATCACATTCACCCTTTTAAGTATCTGGATACACGTTGCTTTATCCTAGTAGATTCAAAGTTCCTGGAGGACCTACATTGTCCCATTTCTATTGCTAAGGCCTTGCACAAACCCAGGAGACATTTTAAAAGGGTGTGCTGCATTGAATTAAATGAAAATCTGTAGGATGTAAACATCCTTTCCCTGACAGCAGTTAAATTGTTGGCATTAAATGCCAAACTGAAGTTTTCAATGCTTTCTTTAAAAACAAACAAACAAACAAACAAAAAACCAAACTGGATCATTAATATCTACTGCATTGATATCTACATGCAAATATCATTAATATTCGCTGCAGGTAAAATTGTTTTCATTCACCAATTATTTATCAAGATCTGTCATTCACTGCATTACCCACAGTGGAGAAATAAGAACTTAGGGTTTCCATGGTGTTGGAGGGAAACTGAGCAAGGGTTTGAAAATACAGGCCTAAAACTTAGAAAGAAGATCACAGCTAGAGATAGGGTTGGACTTTCATTTTAAAGATGTAAAGGTAAGAGTTGAAGTTCTAGAATTGGATATAAAGAAAAAGATGTAGCACAAGAAGACCATAGGGCCAATGGCATAAACTTGGGGAAAGGCCACCTTTAAGGAAGAGGAAGAAAAGCCAGGATAGGAAACAGAAAAGCTCCTCCCCTCCTCCCAAAATCCTAAATAATAATACATATTAATTTTTTTTGTTTGGTTGGGTTTTTTTTGTTGTTTTTTTAGTGAGGCAATTGGGGTTAAGTGACTTGCCCAGGGTCACACAGCAAATAAGTGTTAAGTGTCTGAGGCCGGATTTGAACTCAGGTACTCCTGACTCCAGGGCTGGTGCTCTATCCACTGCACCACCTAGCTGCCCCAGAATAATACATATTAATTTAAAGATATACAAGAAAACCATGTAAAGATTCTTATTAATTCCAGAGAAAATGTGCTACACCTTACCAACCCATTCACCCTCCCAGATACTAAAATAGATTATCCACCAGACATGCAGATGGACACTTCAGAAATGAAAATCATACTGCTTTCATGCCAATTTCAAAGAATTGTGTGATATATCAAGATCTGAAGGTTTTTTTGGAAATAAAACAGAGCTCTAATTTGTATGATTTCTTCTGTATTACATTAATTCATTTAATATTTACCAGGGCCTACTATGTCACAGACTTTGTGATAAGTTCTCTGGGGGAGTATCCAGAATACAAGCAGAGCTATGATGGGGTATGAGTCAGGAAAATATGCCATTTTGGGAACTTTAGGGACCAGGCAGCTGGAATGAGTCATGGAGGCATAAAAATTAGCACCTGCTGTTTCTTAAAAAAAAAAAAAAATGCCAAGGCACATATACATAGAATCAGTAGGCCAGTGCTAGCTGCTTGCTTGGATCCCTTTCCTTACTTCCACCCAACTCAGGTTGCAAGCTGTCTTTTGGGGACTGACTCTCTTCCTTTTCAAAGTTGTTTAAAAGTTTCTCTTTACGTAGCTTTCACATATATACAAAAGAGTGCAACACAATAGATGTAACCAGCATTTGGAGACAAAAGCCCTGAATGCAAAGCACAGCTCTGCCTATTACTACCTGTGTGACTTAGGTAAGCCACTTAACTTCTGTGGGTCTCAATTTACTCATCTGTAATCGATGGGGCTGACCTAATTTACTTTTTTTTTTTTTTGTGAGGCAATTGGGGTTAAGTGACTTGCCCAGGGTCATACAGCTAGTAAGTGTCAAGTGTCTGAGGTCAGATTTGAACTCAGGTCCTCTTGAATCCAGGGCAGTGCTCTATCCACTGCGCCGTTGACTTCTTTTTTTTTTTTTTTTTTTTTTTTAGTGAGGCGATTGGGGTTAAGCGACTTGCCCAGGGTCACACAGCTAGCTATTAAGTGTCTGAGGTCGGATTTGAACTCAGGTACTCCTGAATCCAGGGCTGGTGCTCTATCCACTGCGCCATCTAGCTGCCCCACCATTGACTTCTAACATCCCTTCCACCTCTAAATCTATGATCCTACGCATTTGTGGGATATTGAAAAGGAAACATTTTTTAACCACCTGTTATGTGCAAGTCACTGTGCTAAACAAAGCACTTTAGAAATATTGTCTTATCCAAAAGAAAAAAAAAGAAATATTGTCTTATTTGATCTTCACAATGCTAGGAGATAGGTGCTATTGTTACCCCCACCTTATAGTTGAGGAAATGGAGGCCAACACAGGTGGTTTGCCCAGGTTCACACAGTGAATGAAGACAGATTTGAACTCAGATCTTCCAAATTCCAGGCCCAGAGCTCTAACTGTGGCACCACCCAGCTACAAGGTGAATGATGGCTGTGTGCTTTGCCTTGCATGTACTCCTAAAAAGAGTGGTTGATAGACCGTCTGACTTGGAGAGTTTGGAGTCTACAATGGAGAAAAGATTTTTGCTTTGTTTTCAGATGAGGGAATTGTGATTTCAAAGTGTAGGGAAATCTGGGTGTGATGTCTGATTCCCTACACAGATACACGTCAGAAATTTATTAGATCATTATAAATTTATAGCCTTAGTGAGTTGCCTGGGACACTGAGAGGTTAAGTGATTTGCCCAGGATCATCAAGCTGGTATCTGAAGCAGGGCTTGAACTCCAAGGATGCTGGTTAACCACCTGGCCAGACTATTTTTCCAACAAAATATTTCCAACAGAAATTAAATAGCAATAAGAGGTTTTACCCATAAGTGCCAAAGGATCAAACATACAGAGAGCTACAAGGAACCTGACATGCCACCTACTCCAAGCCCCTTCTTTTACAGATGAGGACAATGAGGTTCATTGACTTTTCCCAAGACCACACAAGTAAGAGACAGAGGAAGGTTTGAACCCAGGTCCTCTCACTTTAGAGCCAAGAGTACCAACACTGAACCTGGCTATGAAGACCAGAAGAGTTCCAGAAGATCAGAGCAGACAGTGAGTTTATAGTGAGCTGAAGAAGTTAATAAAAGCTTCATAGTCAAGGTGGGGCCCTAAAGACTAAATCATTTTCTCCCTTGAAACTAATTTAATTAAAAAAAAAAAACCAAGTACTGATCTCTATTGTCAAATTAGTCTTTCACAGTGTGTTTCACCAGTTTGTGTTCAATTTTCAAAAAAGAATCCAAATACTAATAGCGACAGCAAGCATATCCAGAAGCCTCATCAAAACACTTCACCTTGTTATTACCGTTAATTATTATCAAGGCCAATTTAAACATTCAGGACAATACTATTTTGCTATTATGTAAGCAGCACAACACGATTATTATAGCAAGCATCAATCATAAAATATACCCATGAATTACAGTGCCTTGATGTTCACTTCCTAAATTCAAAGTGTTGTACTCCACAGTCCAAGGGTGGTATCTCTGCATCTCCCCTTCTTCCAACCCTTCCCGCAGGGCACCTCCTCAGCCTCAACTCCCTCACGGGTACCCTCCATCAGCTGAGGCTAGTATCTCAAATTCCAGAACGGAACCTCACTCCCCTTCACACTCCAGGGGTCCAGGCACATCACCTCGGATCCTGAACAACGTACTGTCTTCAGCCTGGGAGGCACAGACCCTAGCTTGGAGCTCCTGCGCCACGCCCACCCATCTCTCCTCCCGCCCACTCACCCACTCCACACCCTTGCCCCAACACCCTTTATCATGAACGCACTGCAGTGCCTAACTCCGCAGCAGCGGTGACCACCTCCCAAACCCTGGATCTGCCTGGAAGGGGCAGCGCTGGGCTTAGCCCTCTGCAAGGGAGGGCGGGGAGGACCCACCCGGTGGCAGTGGCGGCGGCGGCGGGTCACGTGGGGCGGCGGGGGCGGAGCGTCTAGGCGGGCACTGGGTGGGTGGAGAAAACAAAGCCCCCAGCTGTCAGCAGAGGGAGAGCGAAGGCAGCGCCGACGGAGCAGGTGAGTCAAGTGCATTGAAAGCCCCGCGGGTACCCCCCGCGCCCTCTCCCCTCCTCCGCGCGCCTTAGAGCCGCAGCCTTCTCCCGCAGCCGCGCGCCGCGCGGAGGGACGGGGCGGCGTGGCGCGTCTGCCGGGGAGCCGAGCGGGGCAAGAAGTTGCGAATCGCCGCCCTGGGAGCCCCGGGGCGCGCAACCCGACGGCCCCCGACGACTGGCTTCCTCCTCCCCGCCGCTCGTCTCGGCGCACCTCCCGAGGTCTGGGCAGACACCCGGGTTTGCCACGCTGGCAGCAGCCGTCAGGAGTGACCCGGGCTGGGAGACCTGAGTTGAGGGTTGGGGGACTTGGGGACTTGGGGAGGCAGGATTGGACAGGACCAGTCTGGGTCCCCGGCTCCCTACTTGCAGTCATCTTACCTGGGTGCCAGGGGACCCTGTCAAGGGGTGCGCAAAGCGAACGGGGCACTGACCAGGAAGTCCTGCAAGGCTTAGGACTCGCCACCCTGGAACCCGCTGGGACTCTGCTTGCGGGGGGGGGGGGGGTCCCTGCTCCAGCCTCTCTTACCCCTCGTCCCCGCCTTGGAGTTGTTCCTAAGACAGGGCTGCAGAGAAGTCTGCGCTCGCCTTGGCCAAGGCTGCACTGGCAACCGACGGAATCTCTGCTTCCCTCGGTGGCTATTTTAAGGGGTATGGAGGGGTGACGGGGGTAAGGGGTGGGGGGTTGCTTATTTTACAGGGCAGCCGCGGCATTCACCGTGCTGCTCAGGCTCCGCGCGAGTGAGGAGGAGAGGAAATTAATTGGCTATCTCATTAAACTGAGAATTAAAGTGCCTTGGCTTGCTATTAGCAGCTAGGGGGCCGTAGCCAGAGCTACTGGACTGTTCCCCCATTCACAGCAGGAAGTTCCCCTCAGCTACCTTTGAAGAAGTCTGTCTGGCCCGAATGGTCCTAATAAAGCCCGTAAAGTGGGGGCTATGGGAGAAAAGTGTGGACACAGGGTCCTTGAGGGACTGGGAGGACCTGGAGTGTGCCTGTGACTTTATGACACTGACCTGACTGTATTTTGTCCTCTTCACTAAGACCCTCTCCCCTTTTGGTTTCTGGGGGGGGTCTTCTTAAAAACATTCTGATTTTTAGCTAGAAGTTACGAACACCGTTAAGTTAGAACAGAAAAGGGTCTCTCTCTTCTAGTGTTCTTGAAAAATTAGTTGGACCCCTATTTTGGGAGGAGTATCTAACATCATAGCTCCCTGAATATCATCTCCTCTTAGTCCTCCTGACCTAAGCCCACTTAGTCCGGACCTTCTGAGCAAGAAGAGAGTCATAGACATTGCGGGATGCATTTAGATGATCTTTAATAATCTATGACTTGGTGACTAATTAAAATAAAGGGCTTGTCTTCCTACCCAAACGGGGAGCCTATGGTTTGATGACTTCGTCTTGATTAGCATAGTATCGGCCCTTAGGCCAATTCTGAGGCTATTGAGGTATTGTTCCTGCATACCTAGGGTGTACTTAGTTCTTATCTTAAGATTTATTGTTACCCTACTTCAAAGAGGTTTTAGGGCCGCTTACAGGATACAAAGTCAGTCTTTGAGTGATTAAGAACCACAATGGAGATCTACCTGGTGCTGTGGAAAGCTTGCTTGGTTTAGTCTGGACCTGGGTTTGAATGTTGGCTCTAATATATTATTACGCGTGTGACATTGGCGCTTTTGAGCATCAGTTCCCTCATTTATAAAGTGGGGACGGGGGAAAGAGTTCCTCCTCCAAATGTATCATCTCAAAGGATGAAGGAGTAGCTACTACCGGGCGCTGGAGTAGAACAGATTTCCAAAACTTGCCCTAAAGGGGGAGAGGGAGGGAGGGAGAAACAGAATGAAAATCTTTCTTGTATTGCTAATGTGACTTATGGCAGTGTCCCTCTTTTTGCCAGAGGGGTTTTCTGCCAAACTAATTTAAACAGTAGGAATGAGAGATGTGTCAGCAATACTGAGTTTTGGAAAGATTAGGGAGTGTCCCTGGCCCACATTGTGTGAGCTTAACACATCACACCTTGAATTGGAATACTGATGCTCTTAGAGAAGACTGAGCAATTGAAAACTAGCTATGCCCAATAAAATGCCGGTTTGATTACTTGGGTAGGTAAAGAAAAAAAGACACACTGATAAATGAATGGTGCTTTGGAACAGAAAAACTGATGGCCTTTTTGAGAACAGTAGGACTTGACTGTTTGCCTGTCTGACATCCTCCCTCTGTATTCTGTTTCCTGTTTAAAGACTGAAAAGTGCTGTCAGAATGGCACCCAATTCTTGCACCATCATTGAGGAACATGTGGTAGAAACTTTACATCAGAGTAGTGACTAATGTAAAGAGTTGGTGAGATAGTAAAACCTAACAGGGAATGCACCCAAGGAAGCAAAGCAGCACATTGTACTCTACTGTACTGAGGTGGGGCTGCTATTACTATATAGGAAGTAATTAGAGTTTAAAGTATTTACCCATACATACCAGACTCCTTTGGAAACTACATTGTTTTTTCTTCCTTAATATATAGTCTTCAGTATGTTTGCTTGTCAGAGCCTTTTCCCTGTCTCAGCACCCTCTTACACTATTTCATTTAGAACTCTCACCTCCTAGTCATTCAGGGGGAAAACACAGCCTAGACAGTTTTCCTTCACTCCGTGGGAGGCACTAAAAAAAAGTTATGAAGTTGTTTTATATTTCTGTTAAACCATAAGAATTTAGGTTTGATTCAGAAGTATAGTAGATAAATTGGTTTATAATACTTCTTCTGAGCATCTTTTTTTTTAAGTATAGGAAAACTCTACTGACTATATTATTATTTGATGGATCCGTAAATCTGTCCAGTTAGGCTATTCTTCCACCTGTGTGTGTGTCAGAACCCCTCCATTGTGCCATATACTAAACCACTGGGGATAAGTAAGATGGCATGCTACAGTACTAAAAGCATTAGTTTGGAAAGAGAAGACATGAGGTTCAAAGTGGTTTTGTGACTTACTACCTGTGTGACCTTGTGTAAGTCAGTGCATTTCTCTGAACCTTGGGTCTTTATTGTACAGTGGAGGATTGGTCCATAATTTAAGCTGATCCTCAGATTCCTGCTACATAGTAAGTGTTTGGTAAAGGCTTATCTATTGATTGACTGGTTGGTTGGTTGATGAGATGATGTTAAAGGCCCCTTCTGGCACATAAACAGACCCTGTAATAGGATCTATTCAAATAGAAATGTTATTCGAGGTCTTGGTCAATAATTTTAACCCATATATCACTTATTAACTCCAAAACATGATCTTGAATTTAATCTTTCAGTGCTCATGATTTCATTGATGTGAGTACTTTTCCCACCATAAACAATCACAAACCTTCTATCCCTTAGTAGATAATCTGTTATTGTGACTGAAAAAAAAATCAGTCAGTGACCAGTTTTCTGATTATGAACCTCTTCAGGAGATAGTTGCATAATCTTCCACTGGAGTCCTCAAAATCTTTCCAGCTTGGAATGACATGCCAGAATTTGTGAGATAGACTTTGAGAATCCAGGATCACCTCTGTGATAAAATGAGCTGGAAAAGGAAATGGCAAACCACTCCAATATGTTTACCAGGAAAACCTCTAATGGGGTTAAGAAGAGTAAGACAGGACTGAAAACAGCTCAGCAACAACAACATAACTTTAAAAAAACTTATTCCACTCCTGTAATCAATATATAATAAATATGTAAATTTGATACCAAGGATTTCCACAGTTAAATTTTTTATGGTTTCTGCTGCCTTTAAGTTTTTATGCTTCAAACTTCATCCTTCACATTGTTGTCATTTTCTAAGCTGTTTTCAACTTTTTCCTTACTTTTGACGTTTTCATTATTCTTATCTGAGATCTAACTCAAATAACTTTTAATCTCATCCTTGGAATTGGAATATAGCATTTCACAAGATCATAAAGCTAGATGAGACTTCAGAAGCCATCTAGCAACATCCTCATTTTTAAAAATTGAATAGAATTTTATTTTCCAAAATATATGTAAAAACATTTTGACATCAATTTTTAAAAACTTTGTGTTCCAAATTCTTTCTCCCTCCCTTCCCACCCCCCACCCATAAGAACTCAAGCAATTCAAAATAAGTTATACATGAGCAGTCATGGACAACATTCCCACATTAGCTAGATTGTGAGAGAAAACAGTCAAAAAACAAAACTTCAGATTAAGGAATTGTCAAAGAGGAAAAAAATTTTAATGTGTTTCTATCTGTTTTCAGATACTATCACTTCTTTCTCTGTAGATGGGTTGCAATTTTCATAAGTCCTTCAGGGTTATTTTGGATCATTGCCTTGCTGAAAATAACCACATGCTTCCCAGCAGATCATCTTACACTATTGCTGTTATTCTGTATATAGTACATTTCACTCTGCTTCAGTTCATGTAGGTCTTTCCAGGTTTTTCTGATAGTATCCTGTTCATCATAACCTGTATATAGAACCATAAACTTGACAAAGAATTTTCTTCAAAGTAGGTACCATATGTTTTGCCATTATAATAAATCATCATAACTATTTCCCTCCAACCTATTCCCTTCCCATCATATTTACTCTATTTTCTATAATCTTTTAACCTATTCCTCCTCAAAAGTGTTTTACTTCTGACTGTCCCCTCCCTGGATCTGCACTCCCTTTTTTCACCCTTCCCTCCTTGTCCTCTTCCCTTCCTACTTTCCTGTAGGGTTAAATAGATTACTCCTCCCAATTGGGTGTGAATGTTATTTCCTCCTTGAGCCCACTCTCTTTTTCTTTCTTGGTTTTTTTTTTTTGGGGGGGGGGTGAGGCAATTGGGGTTAAGTGACTTGCCCAGGGTCACACAGCTAGTAAGTGTTAAGTGTCTGAGGCCAGATTTGAACTCAGGTACTCCTGACTCCAGGGCCGGTGCTCTATCCACTTTGTCACCTAGCTTCCCCAACCCCACTCTCATGAGATTAAGGTATTTGAGCTAATTCTGTGTTCTAAATTTTTCTTCCTCCCTCCTCAACCCTCCCTATGAAATCAAGCAATTCAATATGTCATACTGCAACATCCTCATTTTACAAATACAGAATCTGAGGCACGGGGAGGGTAAGTGACTGGTTAGTCTTTTGTCACACAGTAAGTGTCAAAGTTTGGATTTGAACCAAGTTCTTTGACTCCCAGAGTGGATTGTTCAATTGCTCTTTTCACTGCCTAAGGATAATTTCATTGAGTTTGGGGCAGTATTAGATAGGGGTTGCTCTGAGTCTCCTAGTAGTGTCTTTGATAAGTCATTTAAACTCTTGAAGCCTCCGTGTTTCCCTATGTAAAAATGAGAATGTTGGAAATATGGTCCCATCCAGCTATAAATCTATGATCTCAAAGGAAGAAGTAACCACCACCCAAGCACCTGAGGACAGAGCAGATTTCCACAGCTGGGGAATTAATTTACCTCTAGGTTTTTTGGTAGCTAAGGTAAAAAGGAATATGGTTCTTTGTCTTGCTAATGTCACCCCTGGTAATATGGGGAGTGGGGTGCAGAGAAGAAACTACTCCTCACTTTCCCTTGATAGAACAGATACAGTCAAATTATAGCTTCTCCCTGCTCCCCTCCCCCCCACATCTATTCCCACAATTCTCAAGGTAAGCCCCTCCCTCACTGTTTCTTTTTTTGAGCCAGACAAACCTGCTGTGTTTGGGTTTGTTTTTTTTTGTAGAAGGCATTTCTGGATAAGGAGACTCATTTTAGTACAAATAAGTACCTGCTCTACAATTTCTATTTTTAATGTTGACTGGAGCACTGAACAAGTAAGTGACTTGCCCAGAGTCACACAAGCCAGTACATGCCACAAGCAGGTTTTGAATCCAAGTCCTCTTCTGTCCCCCAGCTATTTTATTTTATTATTATTTTTTTTTTTAGTGAGGCAATTGGGGTTAAATGACTTGCCCAGGGTCACACAGCTAGTAAGTGTCAAGTGTCTGAGGCCAGATTTGAACTCAGGTACTCCTGACTCCAAGGCCAGTACTCTATCCACTGCACCATCTAGCTGCCCCTATTTTATTTTATTTTATTTTATTTTTTTGTCCCCCAGCTTTTTACTACCTTGATGGGCTGCCCTTCCCCCCAACTTATCCCCTACTTTAACCACTACAAAACAAAAAAAGTAGAATAAACTTTATGATGTCAAATTGTTTGCTCTAAATTTTAAAGTTATGCTATTGGGGGAACCTTATATTCATTATGTTACTTCTCATGAAAGAAAATTAAGCAGATAATAGATTACTTAAGATTCTTTTTTCCCTACTTTTACTTCTTTTGAATTTGTTGTTGAGTAATATTGGACTCTGTGACCCCATTTGGGATTTTCTTGGTGAAGATACTGGAGTGGTGTGTCATTTCCTTCTCCAGCTCATTTTACAGATGAAGAAACTGAGGCCAAGAGGGTTACATGACTTGCCCAGGGTCACACAACTAGTAAGTATCTGAGATCAGATTTTAACTTGGGTCTTCCTGACTCTAGGTCCACTATGCCACCTCATTTGAATTGAGCAATTTGCACAGTCATATGTGTATGTATGTCCAGGTAGCATATATCAATTCTGTTCCTTCCCATACCACCTACAAATAACTTTCTTGGTGACCCACAGTAGAGTACAAACAATTAGGCAGTGACAGAAAACCTCATAGGATCATGGCTTTAGAACTGAAAAGAACCTTAAAGGTTATGTTGTCCAAACTCCTCATTTTATTGATGAGATCACTGAAACAGTGGTTATGATCACACAGGAAATTAGTGGTACAGTCTGAATTTGAACACAGCCATGCCCCCCCCCCCCCAATACCGAAGCTTTGCTGAGCTGTGTCTCATGAATAATGGATCCTACCTGTATAGAAATGTTTACAATTTGGACAAGATCCGAGCTAAATTATACTTTTGTGCTCTCTATGGGGGGGAAATTGCTTAGCAAATGTAAAACAAACCAGTTTCGAGGGGAGAATATTTGCTCTAAGGGTGAGAAGGGAGGGTGGTGTAGTTAAACGCATACCGAGTCAGACCTGACTCTGCTATTCCCTAGCTGTGTCACCATGGACAAGTCACTTCATTGCTCTGGGCCTCGGTTTCCCCATTTGTAAAAATAAGGGGATTAGACCAGGTGGTTTCTAAGATCACTTCCAGGTCTAGAATTCAGTGTGAGTCTTTGTGAAACGTACAAGTCTTTTATAATGTGCTTTTACAAGTACTTTTATAAGCTGTCACTATGCTAATTGCAAAGCATTATCTATTCATTAAATCAGGAAATCTCAGGACTTCAAACTAAGGTTACAATCTGTTACAAAGAAAAGGTATAATATGTATTGGTAATAAAAGGACTTTTTTTTTAAGCTTGCAATTCTTCTTTTTTACTGATTCATATTGGCCCTCCCTCACCAATGAGTAATCCAAATTAGTGCCTCTAATTAATCCAAATTAGTGATTTGGATTACTAAATTCAGAGGAATTCAAATAGTTATCGAAGCTTAGCTTTACCTGAAGTTTAACTAAGTTAGGAGGATATCTTGTTTGATATTTCACATCTGCTAATTCAACAAAATGTGAACAGTAAATATGCAACACATGGGACAAACGTTAAAATTACAGTAAAAGAAAAGAATTTTACTTAGTTGAAATTACCAGTACATTTGCTTCCAGAGAAACTAATTTACAAAGCCACACACTAAAAAGGCTTTTTATTCTTGATTTATTTTTGTATCTTAAGGACAGAACAATAAGATTCTC
Source organism: Dromiciops gliroides (assembly GCF_019393635.1). NCBI lineage: Eukaryota > Metazoa > Chordata > Mammalia > Microbiotheria > Microbiotheriidae > Dromiciops > Dromiciops gliroides. The sequence goes on from NC_057861.1 coordinate 253,388,021, forward strand.
TAGACTCTCCCTCTGCTCCATTAATTCCAATGTAACACACTCCATTTATTAAAATGGTTCAACACTAATTTAAATCATTAGTCCTCAATTTTTCCACCTAGTGATGACACAATTAATGTTTCTGAATTAAATATTTCTATTACAGCTCCTCTAATCCCACAGATAGAGTGTTTGCTTTCCTATCTCATCATTTGGATATTAATTTGCAGAAGCAGCAAGTTGGTTTCCTATTTTAAGTGGTACAAGTCAGAAGGTAAATTTTTGAACCTAAATAAATACCAGTAACTGCAACACCAACTCATATAAGGCTAAAGCATAAACTCTGTAGCTCTAAATTTTGGGTCGTGTGTGTGTGTGTGTGTGTGTGTGTGTGTGTGTGTGTGTATACACACACATATATCTATATACACACACATATATATCAATATCAATATCAGGATTATAGAATTAAGATGATTTGTAAAAACAAAAAATCATATATAATTGTGTTAGATATTATACATATACATATATTATATGTATATATGCACACACACATATATACATACATATGTGTGTATATATATATATATATATAACAGGATTATAGAATTTCGATGATTTGGAAAAATAAAAAGTCGTATATAGTCATATATAGTTATGTGTTTGAATTAGAAGTCAAATTCTTTGAGAAATTGTTTCATTCTTTGTGCTTTATGTGTGTCCCCAGTGCCTAGCATAGTGCCCAGTACATAGTAGGTATTTTATAAGGTCTTGTTATTATTGTTAATCAACCAATAGACATTTATTAAGTGCCTTCTTTTTTTTTTGTGGGGCAATGGAGGTTAAGTGACTTGCCCAGGGTCACACAGCTAGTAAGTGTCAAGTGTCTGAGGCCGGATTTGAACTCAGGTACTCCTGAATCCAGGGCCGGTGCTTTATCCACTGCTCCACCTAGCCGCCCCTATTAAGTGCCTTCTATGTGCTGGGCACTGTGTTGAGTGCTGGGGATAGAAAAAGAGGCAAAAGACAGTCCCTCACCCTCAAGAAGCTCACAACCTAATGTTACTTTAAAAGCAGTCAGATTTCAGTTTAACCTACAAAAACCTTTCCTAACCATTAGAGCTATGCTAAAGTGTTAAAGGCTATTTTGAAAAGTACAGAGTTCCTTACTGCTATTTGCTTCCAGCAAATGCTGGATGACCATTTGTCAGAGAAGTTGTAGCTGGGATTGCCTAGAGCATTGAAGAGTTGTGACTCAGAGTCAAACAGGCAGTATGTCTAAGAGCCAAGATTTGAGAATAGTTCTTCCTGGTTTGTTGGTTTGTTTTTGAAGTCAACTTTCTTTTCACTGTACCACACTGACATATACACACATACATGTATATATATACATACACATACACATACTCTCCATGACCCCATTTTGGGGTTTTCTTGGCAACCACTAGAGTGGTTGGTCATTTCCTTCTCCAGCTCATTTCACAAACGAGGTAAATTGGATTAAGTGACTTGCCCAGGGTCACACATCTAGTGTCTGAGGTTAGATTTGAACTCAGTAAGATGAGTTCCTGACTCTCATTTTCTCTCTCTCTTTCACTCTCTCATGCACACGCCTAGTCCTCATTGTATAAGATGAGTATGCTATTCTGGAGAAGAGAAATCCCAACAAATGTATTAAAACAAATTTAGCCTGTTATTGCTTCAAAGGTTAAAATTAAGAGTATATTTTCACAATTTAGATCTGTAGGATTCATTATGTAACCTTTGGGTTACTGTTACAACTGTCAATGTTTACTCCAGAAGTTTTATTTTGACTGTACCACTTAAGTTCATACAAAAATTTGGAAAGTAATTTAACATTACTGCAACTCAATATTTTATTTTTCCAAAAAGAACATATTTCATGTTAATGATATGAAACCACAAACTGACTTTTACTTAGATTACACTTTGGTTGATGACATTCAGTAACTTGATAGAAAATAAATATAATCACTAATTATGATCAAGAGTTATTCTACATTGTTATAGATAGCTTTGATCCTGATAGGAATTTAGCTGAAAAAAATATTCTTATGACATGTCTGATTTTGTTTTATTTTCAAGACTTTAGAATATTCAGAGGAAACGTGGAGATTGTATTGGATTTGTTTTATTTTTATTATTTTTTTATTTTTTGGCGTGGCAATGGGGGTTAAGTGACTTGCCCAGGGTCACACAGCTAGTAAGTGTCAAGTGTCTGAGACTGGATTTGAATTCAGTCCTCCTGAATCCAGGGCCTGTGCTTTATCCACTGCACCACCTACCTGCCCTTTGTATTGGATTTAAGGGTAGTCATTAGGTCATTTGCTACCTACACGATATCTGCATAAAAATTATTTTTAAAAAATTGAAGGCCAGTTTGAAATTCGGAAACTCCTGGAATAATTTAATTTATAAGAACTTGTTTCAGATGCCTTGAAGAGGTGTCTTTACAAAACTTCCTTCTGTTAAAAGAACTTCCACTTTTTTACATCCTAGACTGTTGGTTTTAAGCTTTTTGAGAGTTGATAACCATCTCCAAGGGTTCCTTTAAAATAGGGATTCTTAGCTTTTTTGTTGTCATGGTCCTTTTCTCAGAATAATGTTTTAAAAACCACCAGTCTAGGACATAAAACATAAAATAAAATATATAGGACTATAAAGGAAACTAATTATGTTGAAATATAGTTATCAAAAGACATTTAAAACAAATTTTTGAAAAAGTTTTTGCATTCTAGATTTTTAAAAAGCCTTCTCAGTGGTCCAAAGATGTCCTATACCAAGACATTTTAAAATCTATAAATAAATAATCAATTCTATCAACAATAAGATATGAACATCTACAGATTGGTTTGATTTTATTATCAACATTTGTAGCAGTGGAATATAGATTATTTTCTCCTAAAGTAATTTAAACCAAGTAGTGCAGCTCAGGAAGAAACTGGGGGTTGGTGAGGCGGGAAACAGCTACTAAATAGAACACCAGTCATTACCAGAATGAGCATTCAGGTGTTAATTGAAGTAAAATTAACACTTTTCTCCCTTACAAAACAATGTAGATTCTCTTTTTCTTCTTTTTTTTCTTATTTAGAATTTTATTTTTTTCCAAATTACATGTAAAAAATTTGACATCAATTAAAAAAAAAAATTGTGTTTCAACTTCTCTTCCTCCCTCCCCACCCTACCTCCCAAGAACTCAAGCAATTCAGTATAAGTTATACATGAGTAGTCATGCAAAACATCTCCACATTAGCCAGGTTGTGAAAGAAAACAGACAAAAACAAAACTTCAGATTAAGGAATATTGCTGTTATTTTGTATATAGTACATTTCACTCTGCATCAGTTCATGTAGTTCTTTGCAAGTTTTTCTGATAGCATCCTGCTCGTCATTTTGTTGTTTGTTTTCAATAAAGTAACTAGCAAAAACAATTATGTTTCAGTCTGTATTCAAATATCATCAGTTCTCTCTCTGTAGATGGATTGCATTTTTCATGAGACCTTCAGAGTCGTCTTGGATAACAGTGTAGATTCTAACATATTTTTACCCTATAATACAACTTATAGTTTTAGAGAATTACCTGCACTTCGAAAGGTTAAATAATTTACATAAGGTCACAGAGTTACTATGTATCGGAAGTAGAACTTGGGCCCAGGTCTTCTTGCTTTGAAAGTTGGGAGGTTAGCACCTACTCAATGCAATGCCTCCTCTATGGTTCTAGGCATACTAAGGAAATGTATCTGCTTTTTTGTCTAATAAAAGTAAGAATGAAAAGTAATGGCAGTTATTCCTAACTTACTAATAATGCATGCAAAAATATGCAAAAAATCACATAGAGCTGGCAGAACCAAGGGAATGGGTTGGTCTGCTTTTAAACTTTTAAGACTGCTGTTAGTATGTTAAGTAATGATAATTACTGCCATTTATATAACATTTTTAAAGCTTACAAAGTGTTTTATCTTCTCTGAGATTTATAACAACCCTGTGATATGGAAAGTAATGCTCAGAAAGGGTACGTGGCTTGCTACTAATTGACAGGCACTAGGCTTGAACCCAGATTTTCTTTTTCTTTTCTTGTTTTTTTTTTTTGGTGGGGCAATGAGGATTAAGTGACTTGCCCAGAGTCACACAGCTAGTAAGTGTCAAGTGTCTGAGGCTGGATTTGAACTCAGGTCCTCCTGAATCCAAGGCCAGTGCTTTACCCACTGGGCCACCTAGCTGCTCCTGAACCCAGATTTTCTCGACTTGAATGTCCAGTGCCAGTGTTTCTAGCTTACCGCTTTTCCTAGGCATCATGAAGGAATGGGAAACTTGCTTGATTTTGAGTTGGAGGACTTGGGTTTAAATACAAATTCTGCCACTTAAGTTAAGCAAGACATTTAACCCCTCCATTCTTCATCTGTTAAATGAATTGACGATCACTAAGGTCCTATCTGCAGCTCTGAATATGGGAATTGGGGAAATTGTCCATTAATTTATTTTGTAGGAAATTTAGAGCATATATTTTATCCTTTCACAGATCTTATAACAGCATAGCTTTACAGAATAATACACAAAAAGACCTTCAATTTTGTTGTTGCTGCTGTTGTCCTTTCAATTCAGTAAACATTTGTTCATTTCACTTCAGTAAACACCTACTTATGTGCTAGGCACTGTGAAAATTGAGCTAACTACATTGACATTTAATTTAAAAAAAAAAGATAAAAGTGATGCTTATTTTAATTTGGTATCATGTCTAAATATTCCTTAACTGTATCTGTGGGTAGAGACACTTTTCTGATTGGGCACATCAAAGGATTTTTGTCAACTAGCATCACTTCTCATAACTCCTGGTCATATTCAAAATCAGTTCTGCCATTACAGTGAAAAGTATGTGTGTTAGAATAATGAGACATGATTTTAAAACCCTCCTTTAGAGATCAGATTAACATTTAGTCACAAAGCTTTTAGCTTGGTCACTCTTTCAGGCTCTCAAATTTATTCTTGCCAGTCAACTCAGTCTATGTTGGCTAAGTTCTAATTTGCTAACTCTGATTCTTCCCATCTCCCCAGCCCTGTGGGGAGAGCAACACAGAAAGGCTATGTTTTACATACTACATGTGTGTGCGTGCATGCGCACACTCACACATACTTGATGTGAAACATTTAAAACAGTAATTGGTGAAAAGAGTGACAGTTTCATTTTTGGAGGACCTACAATTTGATATTCTTTGGACTAGTCTGACTTTTTAGGGGCTACATATTTAGAATCATATGTTAGAAGTGAAAGGGACTTGAGTAAAATAATTTAGTCCAAACCATTCATTTTAGTGATGAGAAAATTGAGAGCCAGAGGACGTAAATGATTTGCCCAAAGGCAGAAACAGAAAATTCAAGCCTGTTGACCCCCAACAAGTCTTCTTTTCACCATGCCATAATGCCTCTCAAACCCTTTAGCCAGATATTCAATGCCTCTCAAAAAAGCAAGATATGTTTTACCTTTCAAACTCCATTTTAATTGATTTTTTAAAAATCAGATGAAGAGAATAGTTGAGCTCAATGTTGATGGCACCTAAAAATAGAAGGGACCTGAGAGATGATGCAGTTTAATCTTTTCATCTTACAAATTATGACTTGTCCAAAGTCACATATGTTAGTAGAATTGCCAGGAATGAACCCAAAGTCCTCTAATTCTTTTGAAGGGGGAAACTGAGTCATTTCCATATTTTTGGTCTGGACTTGTGGTTTCACCATTTTAGAGAACCCTTTCCACTGATGCAGAATTGCAAGTGTTGTACAAAGTATAATCTTAAAAACTTGACTGTGCCAATGAGAGATTAAATAAGTTGACCAAACTCATAAAGCCAGTATGTCTCAGAGGTAAGGCCTGACCTGGAGTCTTCCTGACTCCCAGGCTAATCCTAAATCAACTCTATCATGTTGCCTCTTCTCAGGCTGCTCTGCTAATTTAAATACCTATTTGGAATTTTGCATTTTTTGCGTGTAAACTGAGGTTGCCTTGGCCACAGCTGCCCAGTGGCTTAAGTTGTGCACAAGGAACTGAGCATAGTTGTATTATAGATAGACTGTATAGCACTCAGTTTCCCTTCCTTGTAGAAATAGAGTGAATTGTTCTAGGCTTCCAAACATCCTTATGGCTGTACATCCACTCCTGTGAATTATTAATTACAGAAGTTCCTCCAGAATTTTGAACTGTCTAGTTTCTCAGTAAATATTTATCAAGATCAGCTACATAAGTATACCCTTATCTTTGAATTTCTCAGAACCCTTTAAAAATTCTATGAAAAATGAAGATGCTATAAGTAATCACTCTTAAATGTTTATATTGTAGAAGGGACTGTGAAAATTTTTTCTACCAAAAAATGTGGTTTTGCTTTCAGAAGTCATGAATATTTCAAATTGGAATTGCATTTAGGGTCCATTGAAACTGAAAAGTATAACAAATTCATTTGTGTAGATAGCACTATTTTCAGTTTGTGATGTATACACACATATATTTATACACATGCATGCATATATGTATAGACATGTGTATGTGTGTACGTGCACACACACACACACACACACACACACACACACAACCTTCTTTGATACATAGTCTGTGACCCTCTGCAAATTGCTTAACCTCCCAGTGCCCCAGATAACTGTAGTCTAAGGCTATCAGTTGCAGAGCAGATGGCCAGCTTGTATTGGTAGAGAGAGTTTCTTCACTGGAAGTTCCCTATACTAATGCAATCACAAGTCTGCTCCAAAAGGGAAAAAAAAATGACCAGCCTACTGACGTAAACCAAAATCTTTAGGATATTTGAGTATATGCCATAGTATTCTAGAGCCAGAAGTAACTTTAATGATCTAGCTAATCCAACCCTCTCCTCAATTTATACATCAGGAAACTGGGACCAAGAGAAGTTGCTCCAAATCACAAACTAGCTAATGGTAGTTAGGTGGAGAAACCAGATTTCTTCTTGTCTTTCAGGCTAAAATTCTAGAAGGGATTTTGATGATTATGCTTTCTTCTCACTGTAGGGACTGTCGAGCAATTAGTAAATGAATGCAGGCTGATTTTATTTTTTTTTAATTTTTTCATTATTTATTTGTTTTTAGTGAGGCAATTGGGGTTAATTGACTTGCCCAGGGTCACACAGCTAGTAAGTGTTAAGTGTCTGAGGCCGGATTTGAACTCAGGTCCTCCTGAATCCAGGGCTGGTGCTCTATCCACTGCACCACCTAGCTACCCCCGGAGCAATTAGTAAATGAAAGCTGCAGCCTCATGGGGCAGATCAGTCACCACACTCAGAATCAGAAAGTTGTTGTTCAGTTGTTTCACTTTTGTCCAACTCTTTGTGACCCCACTTGGGGTTTTCTTGGCAAAGATATAGGAGTGGTTTGTCATTTCTTTCTCCAGTACCTTTTACAGGTGAGGAAATTGAAACAAACAGGGTTAAGTAACTTGGCCAGGGTCACACAGGTACTAAGTGTCTGAGGTGGGATTTGAACTCATAAAGATGAGTCTTCCTGGCTTCAGGCCCAGCACTTTATCCACTGTGCCCCTTAGCTGCCTGGAGTCAGAAAGACCTGTTTCAAAACACTTCCCCTTCATTACCCTGGGCAATACCTTTATCTCTTAATGCTTCTGTTTCCTTCCCTGTACTTAAGTGTTGGTTGGCATAATTGAATTTTTTTAATCCCCACTCTTTCATGGCAATATACTAGGGCATCAGCATTCCCCGAATGAAGATTATACACTCTCTCTACCAAAGCAGATGATTTCTGTGAGCTGCTGTAGATGAGTACTTCAATCACCCTGCAGTGACTTTTCTGGGGATCATCCTCTGTGAATTTACCTAAGCTGGTCCTCAGATGACAGACCCATAACCCACTACTGAACCTGGGCTCAAAGCCTTTCCTGCTTGGCAGAAACTTCTAGAACATCCACTCTGCTGCCCTAGCCTTCAAGAAGTTGGGGTTCTCCTCTTCATGCCATGAGAAGGCATTGGGGTAGCAGTTCAGTGAAAGGGTGGAGTGGGCCATAGAAATTTCATGGTGGCCCTAAGCTCAGAGTAGTTTCAAAATTACCTTTAAAGTCTTAAATTATTAAGAGAAGGGGCAGCTAGGTGGCACAGTGGATAGAGCACCGGCCCTGGAGTCAGGAGTACCTGAGTTCAAATCTGGCCTCAGACACTTAACACTTACTAGCTGTGTGACCCTGGGCAAGTCATTTAACCCCCATTGCCCCACTTAAAAAGCAAAAAATAAAAAAAAATAAATGTATTCAGATTTTTTAAAAAAATTATTAAGAGAGCAGGAAATTATTTTATGTGTCTGTGATGTTACAATCACATATGAAGCAGGAAAAAGGAAATAGGGAAGCTGAGATTTAGACAACCTTCCCATATCATACCTCAGGGCAGCAATCACTTGATAGGGGCTACATATTGTAAGAGCTGGGATGTGAATATGTTGGAGAAAGAAGTCAGACAAAGGGAGACTCAGTCCCTGAGAATGCTGTTGTCAAGTAGCAGGGAAATGGTAAATAAGGGCCTTGAAGTCAAGTTGTGGAGCTGAGTAACAAGAAATATTTGTTCGCCAGGAGGATGTTGTTTGCAATTATTTGAAAGGAACCAGTGGCTACTGGTACTGCTGATCGGCAGCCAGGACAATAAACCACAGAGACCCCATCATTGAAAGAGGGCAATTATGTTAAAGTCGGAAAAAAAAAAACCTGATGGTTTCCTTTGCCTTTCCCAGTACTGTTCTGTAATGACATGTGTCACCAAAGAAAAAATATGACTTGATCTCACTTTGAGGTAATCGGGTACCACTTTATACAAGGGAGGAGCTCAGCTTACATCAAGGTTGATTGGACTGTCTTTCATTTTTATTGTAAACTCTGTATCTCTGGCACATGTATTGAGCACACCCATAGGAATTGTATAGATCTGATATGGGAACTTCTCAGAGTTCGGCTATGTAAGAAGCTACATAGAGTAGTGCTCATATCTCCCTACTGAGCCACCTTTTGAATGAAGTGAATTGCATCAACAATTGGTATTTTCTTTTCAAGCTGTCATCAGTTAATCAATGACCATTTATTAATCACCTACTATATTACCAGTCACTGGGCTAGAGAGAGAGGTGGGGAGGAGAAAGAGGGAGGGAGAGATGGAGACAGAGAATAATGACAAAGGAGAAAGAGAGGAGAGGAAAAAAGGAAAAGGAGAAAAAGAAAAAAGGAAGGAAAGGAAAGGAGAAAAGAAGGAAAAAGGGGAAAGAGAAAAGAAAAAAGAGAGGGATAGAAAGAAGAGGGAAGGTAGAAGAAAGGGAGAAAAAAGAAACAGGAAGAGAAAGAGGGAGAAGAAGAAAGGAGAGCAAGAGATGGAGAGAAAGGGGAAGAGAAAGAAAGGGAAAGAAATAAAGAGGAAGAATAGAAGGGGGAAAGAAAAGGGAGATTCTGTAAGGTAGAGCTAAAGAGGGAGGGCATTTCAGGAAAGGGGGATAGCCAGTACATTGGCAAAGAGATGAGAAAATGAGTGCCCTTTGTGAAGAACAGAGAGGAGCTCAATTTGTCATGAATGCAGAGTGTGGGAGGTGGGGGTAATACACACATACACATATAAAATGAGGCTGGAAAGGTAAGTTGTGGACTGGTTGAGAAGGTCTTTAAAAGATAAAACAGAGGGGGTAGCTAGGTGGTGCAGTGGATAAAGCACTGGCCCTGGATTCAGGAGTACCTGAGTTCAAATCCGGCCTCAGACACTTGATACTTATTAGCTCTGTAACCCTGGGCAAGCCACTTAACCCTCATTGTCCCACCAAAAAAAAAAAAGGCTGGGGTCTATTAGGGGCAGCTAGGTGGTGCAGTGGATAGAGCACTGGCCCTGGAGTCAGGAGGACCTGAGTTCAAATCTGGCCTCAGACACTTAACACTTACTAGCTGTGTGACCCTGGGCAAGTCACTTAACCCCAATTGCCTCAGAAAAAAAAACACCAAAAGATAAAACAGAAAAGTTTATAATTGATCCTAGATACAAGAAGGAACTACTACAATTGATTGAGTAAAGGAGTGGCATGCTCAGATCTGTAATAAAGGAAAATCATTTTGGACTGAGGTGGGGGAGAGACTTGAGGAAAGAAGACCAGTTGGGAGGCCATTACAATAGTCTGGGTGAGAGACAATAAAGGCCTGAACTAAGGGTGATGGTTGTATGAAAGAAAGGGTTGCATTCAAGAGATGTTATTGAGGTAAGACTGAGGTAGATATGTGAAATGAGGTAGAATGAGGAATCAATAGTAACACCACAGTAACAAACCTGAGAGATTAGAAGAATGAAAGTTCCTTTGACAGAAGTAGAGATGTTTAGAAGAAGGATGGATCTGGGACTTGGGATAGGGGAAAAGAAGTTTAATTTTTGATATGTTAAATTTAAGATGTCCCTAGAATATCCAGTTTGAAATCAAAAGGCTCTTGATTTTATATTTTTCTTTATAACCAAATTATCTGAGAGTCAGAAGCTCTAGGTTGTAGTCCCAGATCTGTTACTGTATAATATTAGGCAAGTTCCTAGCAGCAGCTCTGTTGTATTCAGTTGATTCATATATACAAAAGAACAAATCAGATTTGTTTATAGGAGCAGAGGTTTAGAGAGGATTATGAAGTTAAATCCACCAAGCATTTTCATGTCTGCTATGTGCAAGATGCTGAGTATATACACATAAAATAAGTAGTTTCTTCCCTCAAGGAGTAGATATTCTACTGAAATAATATACCATAAATAAGTACATACATGATAACTTTAATAATTATATTTTATTTTATTTTCAAATGAGGATCCACCATTTTACTTCTCCCTATTCTTCCCCTCCCCATTGAGAAAGTTCAAACAAACAAACAAACAAGAACCTATTACAAACTTGTATAATCAATACAATTCCTGGAATTGGCCATATCTAGAAAAATGTGTCTCAGTCTGTACTCATAATTTTTACCTTATCTTGTCATTTGGTGTGAGATGTTGGTTTATGCCTAGTTTCTGCCATGCTACTTTCCAGTTTTCCTAGCAATTTTTGTCAAATGGTAAGTTCTAACCCCAAATCTTGGATCTTTGGGTTTATCAAACACTAGGTTACTGTGGTCATTTTACTCCCATGTATTGTGTACCTAATCTAGTGATCCATTGCTTTTATTTCTTAGCCCCTATCAGATTGTTTTCATGATTACCACTTTGTATTATAGTTTGAAATCTGGTACTGCTAGGCTGCCTTCCTTCACATTTTTTCACTGATTTCCTTGATATTTTTTTTTTTTTTGGTGAGGCAATGAGTGTTAAGTGACTTGCCCAGGGTCACACAGCTAGTAAGCGTCAAGTGTCTGAGGTCACATTTGAACTCAGGTCTTCCTGAATCCAGGGCTGGTGCTTTATCCACTGTGCCACCTAGCTGCCCCCTTCCTTGATAATCTTGACCTTTTGTTCTTCCAGATTAATTTTGTTATAATTTTTCTAGCCCTATAAAATAGCTACTAAGTAGTTTGGTATGGCAAATTAACTTAGCTAGAATTGTTATTTTTTATTATATTGGCTTGGCCTCCCCATGGGCAATTAAATGTCTCCATTTATTTAAATCTGTCTTTATTTGTGTGGTGGAAATCACATTGTAACCTTTAAATGCTTAACTGATTTTATATTTTATCCTAGACGCAGAGGCAATAGGAGCAGTATGATCTAATATGAATTTCTCATTTTACAAATGAGGAAACTGAGTCTCAGAGAGGTTGAGTAACATGACTAAGGTCCAACAAGGTAATAAGTTACAAGGTATCAAAGGTCCCACTCAACTCTAAAGTTCTGCCCTTCTGGCCTTACTTATCCAACCCCTTCTTCTCCCTTCCTGTTCTCCCTGCCAACAACTGTTTTTGAAAGGTTGATGTTAACATTTTAGAACAAGATATAATAGAGTAATGGAATGGAATGTTCTGCTACTATCTAGTAGTCAAGAAAGTAAAACCTTCTGGCCCCTAGAAAGTCAGTATTAGGCTAATTCTTGGTATTTCTTCTGATTTCTGTTCCTTATAAAAATCAATAAATTACTTTCCTTTTTTCCTCACATTGTATTACATTTAAAAAAATTATTTCATTTTTTCTTTGTTTGCCCATTAGCATACTGAATTATTGAGTTAAATATATTAAGAAGCCACAGTAGCATGATTCACAGGTTAATTTATTTTGTGAAGGATGCCATCTGTTTTCTGCTTGCCCCTGGAAATATAAAAGTGATACAATCTCTACAACATAGAGCACACACAAAGAAAAGTATGTACTCCTAGAAGCCTTTCTTTTGAAATACATTTTGCCCTCTGCATGTACCTCTTAAAGGGATCCCATCTGTTCATCAGTGTGTGTCTGTCTCTCAGACTGGCACATAACCCATCTTTTATTTTACTAGACCAACGAGGAGGCATAGAGGAGGAAGAGTGGCTGAGCTAGGCGCTATGATTGAATACAGTACTTGGAGGAGAGGAAATGGAGTGCAGAACTTGTGATTGGGAACAAGGCTAGGCAGCATAAAATTTGGAGAACAAGAAATGGAACTACGGGCATAGAGCAGAGGGCCTAAAACTTTGTAAATTGTTCACTACATAATGGAGTTAAAAGAAGGAAGTAGAATCTAGAAGTGGAACCTTGATCTTAGCCATTCTTTTGATTACTAGTATTCTACAAAGAACAGTTCAACCTATTTTAAACAAATTGCATCTTTTTTGGGGTTGCCATTCATTGAAAACTCATACTTTACATGAGATCATGATCAAATGATTACATAAAGTGCTTTTCAAACTTTAAAAAGTTTTATATATGTGTATGTGTGTGTGTGTGTGTGTGTGTGTGTGTGTGTGTGTGTGTGTGTGTGTGTATTGGGGAAGCTAGGTGGTGCAGTGGATAAAGCACTGGCCCTGGATTCAGGAGGACCTGAGTTCAAATCTGGCCTCAGACACTTGACACTTACTGGCTGTGTGACCCTGGGCAAGTCACCTAACCCTCATTGCCCTCCACACACACAAAAAAAAGGCAAAAGGAAAGAAAAGAAAAATATATGTATTGTTTTTATATCATCCCTAAAACTTTAAAAGCAAAGCATTTAAAGTTTGTTTCTTTTGCTTTTTTACCTTAAATCTAGGGCTAGAGTTCTGAGTTCTAATCCTGGTCAACTAATGATATCCTTATCTGTTTAATCATCTATCTTCCTTCAGCTTCAGCTTCCACATCTATAAAATTAGAATAGTAACCCTTGGAATCAACTTATTTATGGATATACAGTACTTCCTCTGGGACCACTATTTCAACTCAGTATTTCACAGGTTGGGTAGCTGACTACTTTTCCCCTCAAGGTTTCAGGACCAACCCAAAGAGTTTAGAGATTTTTAACACTGTGGCTCCTGAGCCCCACTGTGCTGTTAATTATCAATCAATCAGTCAAATTCTATTAGCTTTTTTAAAAAGGGGTTTACTGAGAAGACATAGCAAGAACAGTTGTTACAAAATACTTTCCCCAAATGGGAGGTATGCTTGCACATACAGTGTCCCTGGGGAGAATGATCTTGAAGTAGAGAGTCACATATGCAGAGAACATGTATGCCAAAAGGACGCTCCTTAATCCTAGGCTTAGAAGTCTTTTCTCTCCTTTGCAGAGACCCCATAGATACCCTTACATGAGCTATGAGGATCAATACCTTTCTAAAGTCCATTGCCTCTGCTTCTCTTTCACAAGATGGGCAACAACTCTGAATCCCATATCATCCTTAGGTAACTGTACAGTAACTTAGGTAATGATCTGAACTTCCATCTTGGACTGGTCATTCACTTCAGACTCGGAAAGAATAAACACAAAAGAGATGGAGGTACCATGTTCTTATGAAACTACAGCAGCTGAGAGTGGGAGAAAGGACAAGACAGCCTTCCTTTTCCACCTGACAGCTCACACAAGTCCTTGCTAATCACCAGGGAGGAAAAGAGATTGAGAAATCAATGGGACTTCTGCTTTGTATGCAAATTCAGTTCCAACTCATCACCTCTTGTTTCAATGCTTCCTTTATTTGTATTGCCAGCCCTACAATCAAGAATGATGGGAAACAGGTTCCCAAAGTTCTGAGTGTTGGATTGGAACTATTCAGAATATCTGTGCATGCTTTATATAAACCACTAAAAGGGTCAAAATCACTGTATGTGCTAAGAACTGCATCTTCATTGGCCAGTCACCCCATTAATGCTATCTGGATATACTATGACTGTCAAAAATGAGGAATAAAAGTTGAATTAGAAATACGATAGTAAGGGGCAGCTAGGTGGCGCAGTGGATAAAGCATCGGCCCTGGATTCAGGAGGACCTGAGTTCAAAGCTGGCCTCAGACACTTGACACTTACGAGCTGTGTGACCCTGGGCAAGTCATTTAACCCCTATCGCCCTGCAAAACAAAAACCAAACAAACAAAAAAGAAATACAATAGTAAGTTGAATTAAAAATACTATCGTTTCAAGCATTTTGCCTTTTGCTTTATTTGACATAATGTATTTGCTCTGGTAGAATAGGTAGAGTTAGCTGTTTTGTTCAGCCATTTTTTTAGTCAACTTTTCATGAGCCCATTTGGGATTTTCTTGGCAAAGATATGATAGTAGTTTGTCATTTCTTTCTCCAGCTCATTTTGCAGATGAGGAAACCGAGACAAATAGGATTGTGACACTCCCAGGATCACACTGCTATTAAGTGTCTGAGGCCAGATGTGAAATCAGAAAGATGAGTCTTGCTGACTTCAGGCCTGCACTCCATCCACTGCATTACGTACCTGCCCAGAGTTAGTTACTACCATTGTGTTATGTGATTCTGTTGGTATTTATTGTGTGGGGTGATAGGGGGTTCAGTAGGACAAGCACCTCTGGTTTCAGGGTTTGCCAAGCCCCTTTTCAGGTTTGTTCATCTACCTTTGGTGTCTCACCTGATTTACCCAACTCTCACCTGTGGTTCCAAGAAACTATAGCATGCTCAACTTGCACACACTCTACATTTTGGCAGATGGCCTAAACCAGATTGAGGATAACCAGTAAGCCTCAAACCTGTTGGTGAGTTAGGGGCATGTCTATCTCAAACATGTAAAGACTTTCCCCAGTGGAATGAGTAGATAAGAACAGTGTGTCCCAGAAGCCATGAAGGTAACTGAAGCAGGTACTATGAAGCACTTAGAGCTTTGTCAGACATTAAAGACACCAAGGTCATACACTGTATCCTGGGATATTGCAGGTTGTCCTTATTTTTGTCTTGCCACTGGACTTTAATGACTCTGGACGAGAGAGTGGGGCTGATACCTTTGTGCCTCACTTAAATCCGATTCACGTGTGATGTGCTGTCACTCTCATGATATCATTGGTCCTCTGGGGAAAAAAAGGACAAAAACAACATTGTGTAGGAGAAGATAATAGTTGAGCTTTGTGCCATTAGGTTTTTACTATTGTAAGGGGCTAAAATCTTAGGTAGTCTGTCTAAAATGTAATGAGTGATCGCCAATAAATTCTAAGCTTTAGCAAGAGTTTAGACTTTGAAGCATTTATTAAGGAGAATAAGAATTTGGTGAAGAGAGAGAGAAAGAGGCCTAGATTCAGTTATCTCAGGGAGCCAATGTCTCCAGCTCCTCTCCCCCATGAGGTCCTTGTGAAAGAGAGCAAGCCTCTCCCCTTCTTCCTCCCACAAGCCTCCTGTAAAACTGGGAACATCCCATCCACGTGTCCACACAGCTCCAAGCTAATTGGCTGCTAGCTTTGATAGACAGGACCCGTGGCCAAACATCACTTTCTGACGCCAAGGAACTGACCACATGGCTTGCCCTCAGAAGCCTCCTTCTCATGGCAGAGTTTTCCTATAGTAACTCTCCAGCAGGTGGCATCACTCCAACTGTTACACTATTTATGTTGAATTAGAAGTAATTCATAGTCAATATTAAAAGAATCTAGTAGGCAAAATAATAAAAGACATAAATACATAAAATAAAGTTTGATTAAACCTTTACATGTACTGATCATTATTTCATAATATATAAAAGCTGCTTTGTCCTTTCCCCCATTTTTTTCATATCAAGTCAATACAGTATAGTGGCCACTTGTTTTTAGTGAAGGTTTGTAAGTGGTATTAAGTAGTATATCATATGCAGAAATATCCTAATCCATTAGAAAATTTATGATCATGTAACTCATTTGGAAATAGAAATGTTACAGTGTGAATTTTCAAAGATATAGTTAAGAACATTAGAAGATCCTTAACAAGAACAGATTGCAACACATTACAAATGAAGAATTTCATAGAAGTAGAGTTAAGAATCTCATTAGAAAAATGTATGACCAGGGAAAAAGAAAAAGATGGTCAGTCACATAGTGAGAATAGAATAGTTCACAATGGTAAGCACATAATATCAAAAGAATGGGACAAAGACCCTCTGGATGTCAGATTGATCCCCTGTGGCAGATTTATAAGAAGACACGACATAGATAATATCCATACAGTTTGGGCAAAAATGGGTGGATTGGTATCTGTATGATAAGTGAAAATACCTACATTAATATGCTATAAACCACTGCAAAATGCCATTGAAAGGATATAGTGACAACTCTGAGATCACTCCTCAAAATTCATAAATTTAAAAAAAATTAAACATTCAGGCAGGTTCTTTTCAAAATCCATGTAAAATAATCTAAGACAATTCCAAAGGACTCATGATGGAAAATGCTCTCCACATCCAGAAAAAAAAACACTGTGAAATCTGAATGCAGATTGAACCATGCTATTTCTACTTTTTTTGTTTTTGAGGTTTTCTCTATTGTTCTGATTCTTCTTTCACAACATGACTAATGTGGAAATATGTTTAATGTGATTATACATATATAACCTATATCAGATTGCTTTCTGTCTTGGGCAGGGGGGAGGGAAGGAAGGGAGGGAGAGAGAAAAATTTGCAACTCAAAATCTTATAAAAACAAATGTTGAAAACTATATATGTAACTGAAAAAAATACTATTAAGATTGAAAAAAATCCATGTAGATTTTAGCTATACATATAAAATGAAACAAATTTTCATTGTGTAGTCATTGTACTTAAGCTGAAGTTCCTGTTTCCAAAAAATGCTTGACCTACTGAAAACATGCCTTTGGAGTCTAAGGACTTGGGTTCACATCTCACCTCTGTTGTTAAATACCTCACATTAGGCAAGCCATTTAACTACCTTGTGCTTCAGTTTCCTTGTTGCTAAAATGAGGGGGTTAGACCGCACACCTGTCAGAGTGGCAAATATAACAAAAAAGGAAAATGTTAGCTATTGGAGGGGATATGAGAAAACTGGGACGCTAATCTACTGTTGGTGGAATTATGAACTGATCCAACCATTCTGGAGAGCAATTTGAAACTGCCCAAAGGGCTATAAAACTGCATACCCTTTGACCCAGCAATATCATTGCTAGGTTTATATCACAACAACATCCAAAAAAAGAGAAAAAGACCTATTTGTGCAAAAATATTTATAGCAGGTCTTTGTGGTTGCTAAGAATTGCAAATCAAAGGAATGCCCATCAGTTGGGGAATGGCTAAGCAAGCCCTGGTATATGATTGTGGTGGAATATTATTGTGCTATAAGAAATAATAAGCAGGACAATTTCAGGAAAGTCTGGAAAGACTTCTATGAACTGATGTATAGTGAAATGAGCAGAACCAGGAGAACATTGTGCACAGTGACAGTAATATTGTTCAATGAAGATTTATGAATGACTTAATTATTCTCAGCAATGCAATAATCCAAAACAATCCCAAAGGACTAATGATGAAGCATACTATCCACCTTCAGAGAAAGAACTGATACTTATTGAACACAGACTGAAGCATGCTATTTTTCACATATTTTCATTTTTTCTTGTATTCTTTTAATGACTAATATGGTAATGTTATGCATAATTGCACATGTTTAACCTATATCTGATTGCTTATCACCTGAGGGAGGAGCAAGGAGAGGGAGGGAAAGAGGGATATTTAATATTTAAATAATTTAAATTAAAATGTTTATTATAAAATTAATGTAAAATCATTTTAACATGTAATTAGAAAAAACAAAATATTAAGAAATAATAAAATAAAATGAGGGGTTTGGATTAAACATCACTTACATATCTAGATCTCTGACCCAATGATCTTATATAACTGGAAATGATCCTGTTACAGCCTTAATTCTCGGGGTGGGGGGGGGTGCGGAGATGAACCAAAAAAATCTTAATTCCTTTAGCTTCCAGAATTTATATCAGCCTTATTTTAATTTGCTAGGTTACTTTTGTTTAAAAGAGTCAGGTCAGATTTTATTGTTTTAGGTCTGTGAACATAATAAATATTCTGGATTGTGAGTTGGGTGACTTGGATTCTGGTTTTTGTTCTGCTACTACTGTCTACTTGACATCTTGCAAATCACCTCACCCCAATGGGCATTCATCTCCTAATCTCCAAAATCTGTAGGTTGAATCAATAATCTCTAGGGTTCCTTCCTCTCTAAAACGATGAGTCTAAGTACAGTGTAATCACCAGAGTAAGTTACAGGTAGAGTGAGTGAGTGAGTTTCTTTTATTTAGCATTTCAGAGATATCATAAAAAGAAGTCAGGCCAATATGTTGAAAAGGAAGAAAAGAAGAAAGTTGGCTTTGATGTCTATGTTCTATGAGTAAAGGGAGAGTAGAATCTGAAGCTTTACTTAAGTACAATATGAGGCTGCTCAAATTCAACCCCTAATTTCTTTTTTAAAAATTTAAAAATTAAAAAAAAATTAGGGATAATCTCTTGGCTTACTTTTTTTAACTCCATATTAGCATCATTGTAAGGAGAGGGCTGATTCTAATCCAGAGAGGCACATGTGGGTTGTTGAGTTTTTCCCCTGTGTTTTGTTTTGCTTGTAATGAATCCACCCAGTAGCCAACTCAGAAAATGTGTCTTTGCACCTCTAGTTAAGGAGTTGAGTAACGTGGTCCATCACTGGCCCTCTGGAGACAACAGTTGATCATTTCATTGATCAGAATTCTTTAAGTTTTTCAAAGTTGTTTTTCCTTACAATTTGATGCCCTTTTATATTTTATTTTACTTTGCAGGGCAACAGGGGTTAAGTGACTTGCCCAGGGTCACACAGCTAGTGTTAAGTGTCTGAGGCCGGATTTGAACTCAGGTCTTCCTGAATCCAGGGCCAGTGCTTTATCCATTGTACCACCTAGCTGCCACTTGATGTGCTTTTATAAATTGTTCTTCTCATTTTTTTCACTTTACTTTGTACATAAGAAACTAAAATTTGGAGAATCTCTGCACAGTCTCGAAGGGATAAAGAGGACTCCTTTCTTCTCACAAATCCTCCCCTGAAGGCTTATTTCTCACTTCTTTATGTGTTAGGAATATTTTATCTACTGTCATAAGGCCAGCGGCAAAGAAACCTGATTTATGAAAAACATATTTCAGAGATGAGTTGTCCTTTCATCTTTTTCTTCTTTTCCCATGAGAAATAAATATGGTCTCTAGGCAATTGCAAAAATATTTATGGAGTTAAAGACTTGCAGCATGGTGTGATGGAAAAAGCAGTGGTTCTAGACTTGGGAGACATTGGTTCCTGACCTTACTCATTTTGAGACCATGGGCAAATTACTTAGTCTCTCTGATATTCCTTTTCTTCATATATGAAATGGGGAGGATACTCGAACTGTTTACATGGTGTTTTGTGTTTGTTTTTGTTTTTTTTTTAGTGAGGCAATTGGGGTTAAGTGACTTGCCCAAGGTCACAGAGCCAGTAAGTGTTAAGTGTCTGAGGCCGGATTTGAACTCAGGTATTCCTGACTCCAGGGCCGGTGCTCTATCCACTGCGCCACCTAGCTGCCCCTACGTGGTGTTTTAATAAACCCTAAAATGCTTTTAATAATAAAGCATTATGCAGTTATGGCTTCATCTATTTAATACTATTTAGAACCCTTGATGGTATGCTGCCATCACATTAGGAAGCATACACAAGATAATACACACAAAGACTGGTAAGATAAAGATTCAGGATGAAGCAATGGATGGCCCAAACCCCATTATGATGTCAGGGAGCTTTTGTTGTCCTGGCCACTTTTTGATAAACAGAGTAATTTACAATTCAGAAAAGAATTGTCTATAACTAGCTCCCTGGTATAAAGAACACGAATGGGTGTTCCCTTAATTGAAGGAGTCTCAAGAGTTAAAGTTTAAAGTCTTCTTATCAGAGTTGATACTGATGGTACATCCTATATGGTAGAAGATACTGCCACAATACAATCTAACTAGTGGAAGATATAGATTTGAAACTAATCTTCCAAGTGGAGGTCACCCAGTCACAGAATCTCCAAGTCACAAGGGGAAGGAAAAGAAAGGGAGCAAGCAATCATTTAGTTAGTTAGTTTTGTTTTGTTTTGGTGAGGCAACTGGGGTTAAGTGACTTGCCCAGGGTCACACAGCTAGTAAATGTTAAGTGTCTGAGGCCGGATTTGAACTCAGGTCCTTCTGAATCCAGGGCCAGCGTTCTATCCACTGCGCCACCTAGCTGCCCCACAAGCAATCATTAAGAACCTACTATGTGCCAAGCGTTTTACTAGTAATATTTTGTTTGATCCTCACAACACCCCCATAAGGTAGATTCTATTATCTCCATTTTGCAGTTGAGGAAACTGAGACAAGCAGAGGTTAAATGATTTGCTCAGTCGCATATATAACTAGTGTCCAGAGTTGTATTTGAATTTGACTTCCTGACTCCAGGTGTGGCACTCTATTTGGTGGACCCACCTACCTGCCTAGAGCCTTCAGAAGCCATTCTGTCCAACAAGGATCTTCTCTACATCATTCCAAAAAGTATTCATCTGGTGCAGAAGATCTCATGCCTACTAGTTCTGTAGGTAGCCACATGCTCCTTTGGGATAGTTCTAATTTTAAGGAAGTTTTCCTAACACCAAGCCTAAAGACCCTAAGAGGAAAAAGATTCCATCATATAAGAGATAATTATAAGATATATACGTGTGTGTGTGTATGTGTATATATGTGTGTGTGTATGTATGTGTATATATGTGTGTGTGTATGTATGTGTATATATGTGTGTGTGTGTACATATATAATCTCACCATATAGGTTGGAATGGGTTAGAAACAACTCCTTTTATAAAAGAAAAAAATTGGCTTATAATCTAGAAATTAAACATTAAAGAAATATGCATCTTCTAATCCAGATGACATATACAAAGATGCAGCCTGGTATAGTGGGCAGAGAACTGGTCTTAGAGTCCAAAGTTTAAGTATTAGTCTAGCTCCACTAGTTGTGGGGACCGAGCCAAGTCAATTAGTTTGTCTGTGACTCACTTCCTTCATCTGTCAAACAGTGATATCATTTATAACTCACATTTATATAATTTTTGCAAACTTTAAAGTATAATATAAACATGAATTATGTTGTAAATAAATTTTTTTTCTAAAGGGGCAGCACCACATTAAACTGGCAGTAACCAAGACGCCTAGACTTTTAGCCCACAAAAGGACCTCTCCCTCAGTTTAGAAATGATCCAGCTAAGACTTAGGTTCAGAGCAGTGCCCAAGGCCACAATGCATATCAGAAATCTTATGGGCTTAAGTTCTGACTGTTTTTTACTCTTTGATGATTTTAGAAAGGAAATGCTCTATAAATGATCAGTTGGAAGATGCTTTGAACTTATGGAACATTTGAACAGCTAAATAATTTTTAAATATTCATCAATAAAGTTGGTCTAGTACATTTATCTTGAAGTTTTAGAACCACAAAAGAAATTAGTTTGGACAGTTGTCACCAAGGCAAATTTTTCCTCCCCTCCCTTCATAGTTATAAAGAGATAGCATGGTATAGTGGATGAAAAGCTGGCCTCAAAGCCATGAAAAACTGGGTTCAAGTCTGAACTCTGACACATTCTGGCTTTGTGACTGGGCAAATCACGGAATTTCTCTGTGCAGGAGGCATGTCACTTAAGACTATAAATTTCAGAGACATCTGCATTGACTTTGAAAATCTGTGTTGTAGGAGTTTCCTCACCCAGTAGTTCCCTATAGCAATGAAATCACAGATGCACTTCCTATTCCTGTACCTAAGGAAGGCTATAAAATCAGATGCAGGAAATCCCTCATTTACAAACTGTGGCTGCCATTGCTAGGGATGCCTGGGATCCCATTCTCTCGGCAGCTTTTGGGGGGTCTCAGGAGTTAACCAGCCCTCTCCCCAAAGCTTCCTCTGCTGCTGCTTGAATCTCATGAGTCTTCCTAGCGGCCAGGAGTATAGTTAGTTTTATAGTGGCCTCTGCCTGTGTTGGGGCTAGAAGAATTGAGGATGGGAAGAATGGTTGGGAAGGAAAGATATTTTCCTGGCAATTTTAAGTTGGAATGCAAAATAAAAATTTTCCATGGAAATAATATTATACATAATGCTCAAGTTCTCTAGTGTTTTAGTAATGCAATTCAGAAATTTGAGGGTAATTTTTGTTTGGTTTTTGTTTTCTGGACATGTTATTTTATCAATTTAAGTTAAAATTCTAGTGTCGGGGGCAGCTAGGTGGCACAATGGATGAAGCAACAGCTCAGGAACTCAGGAGGACCTGAGTTCAAATGTGGCCTCAGACACTTGACGCTTACTAGCTGTGTGACCCTGGGCAAGTCACTTAACCCTTATTGTCTTGCCAAAAAAAATAAACAAACAGACAAAAAGGGGAAATGGGTTTTCCCCCACTTGAGATCTTCAAATAAAGGTTAGACAGTCAGTCAACCAGTCAAAAAATATTTAAAAAAAAAAAATTCTAGCGTCAATACTCCCTGCACCAATGCAGCTCAGCAACTCACTTGTAACTTATCCACTTAGAGAAGTGCCTAGGGTGGGGATAAGGGTGGAGAAGTTAAGTGATTCTGCCTTGGCTATACGGGTATTATGAGTCATGGACAGGACTAATGACTCCGAGACCAACCCTTTTTCCAATATGACAGGTTGCCTCGTCAATATTATATGTTCAGTGTGCTTTTTATTAGTTCACCTGAGAACCTGACACTTTATAAGATGGCTTCTTTAGGAAATTGTCCAAGTTCCAAACAACGAATACAAATGCATTTTTAAAATAGAACCCATTTATAAATAGAAAGCTGCCCGTACTTGATAGAGAAGCAATCAAACATCGTTCCCTCTACCTCCAAGTACATATGTGAATTCTACTGAGAGATGCCCTAATGATTTGTTTGGGAGAGTTATTAAATACTGATTTGAAACAGATTTCCTTTGGTTTACTAGGGCCAAATGATGCTCCTGCCATATATTTTTAGAGGTGTGAAATGACTTATCATTTGTGATGTCTTTAAGCTGAGCTCAACATTGTTTATTTGCTTTTACTTGATAGTGTATTCAGGTTCTATGAGGCTCTCCTCTTGTTCTCAAGCTCAGTAATTGTAGGGCCAACTTGTCTGAACACTCGATTCTCCTCTTCCTTGCTCAATAGTATAATAGATGCCATCAAGTCCAGCTCCACTGCTAGGCAGTCACAATAGGACTAAGAAATGAAGCCATCATTAGCCACTAACACTCAACCAGAATTAATTACATTAATTCATCAAGAAAAGCAGAAAACAAGCTTAGGAGGAACTAAGACACTGACAGATTCAGCTGAAAGTGCATATAGATTTGTGATGGAGTACTATCGTGCTATATAACAAATGATGACGGGGGTGGCTTCAGAAAAAAACAAAACAAAACAAAAACAAACCATGGTAAGACCAGTGAATTGATGCAAAGTGAAGTAGAAAGAACCAGGAGATCATTGTACACAGCAATAGCAGTGTTGCACTCATGATCAAATGTGGAAGACTTGGCTACTCTGATCAATACAATGATTCAAGACAATTCTGAAGGACTAAGGGTGAAAAAAAATCCTCTCTACCTCCAGAGAGAGAGAACTGCTGAAGCTCGAGTGCAAATTGAAGCCTACTTTTCTCACTTTCTTTATTTTTCTTGGGTTTTTTGGAAATATGGCTAATATGGAAATATGTTTTGCATGATTTCACAGGTATAATTTATATCATGTTACTTGCCTTCTCAGTGGGAGAGATACTCAGGACACCAGGGAGGGAGAGAATTTGGAAATCAAATTTTAAAAAGAAAAGATAATGCTAAAAATAAATAAATAATATGTAAAAAGAAACAAAGTACATATAAAGAAGAACTGAACTGCAGAATCTTAGTTTTGGAAGGCACCTAGAGGGTCTGCTCATCTAGCCTGAACAGCATGGAAAAAGCACGAGATGTGGAACCAAAGAACCTGGTTGCAAATCCTGACTCTGCCCTTTAAGAACCTATATAGATGGGGCAGCTAGGTGGCACAGTGGATAGAGCACCAGCCCTGGAGTCAGGAGTACCTGAGTTCAAATCCGGCCTCAGACACTTGACACTTACTAGCTGTGTGACTCTGGGCAAGTCACTTAACCCCCATTGCCTCACTAAAAAAAAAAAAAAAAAAAGAAGAACCTATGTAGGGGCAGCTAGGTGGTACAGTAGATAAAGCACTGGCCCTGGATTCAGGAGGACTTGAGTTCAAATCCAGCCTCAGACACTTGACACTTACTAGCTGTGTGACCCTGGGCAAGTCACTTAACCCTTATTGCCCCCTCCCCCCCCCCCAATAGAACCTATGTAACCTTAGGCAAGTTACTTTGTATCTCTGGGCCTCAGTTTCCTCATTTGTCAATTGAGACTTTATGACTTCTCATCTCCTTTCCAGCTCTAAATCTATGGCCTGATGATCTCTCTATGATAGTGTAACGATTGGAATGACGCCACCTGCTGGAGACTTACTGTAGAAGAGTTCCACCCATGAAGCAAAGGTCTTTGAGGGCAAGACCAGGAGTCTTTTCTTTGGAAAAGGAAGTGACGCGGGCTAGTGGGAGGAGGAAGGAAGAGACTGGCGCTCAGTCTCGCCCTCTTTCCTGGGGACTCTGGCAGAGAAGGGAGCTAAAAATGTGCTCTCCCTTTAATAGATAGGAATCTAGGCCTTTCTCTCTCTCTTTATCAAATTCTTATTCTCCTTAATAAACGCTTAAAAGTCTAACTCTTGCTAAAGCTTATGATTTATTGGCGACCACTCTTTAGATATTTTAGACAGACTAGCTAGAATTTTAGCCCGTAACAATAGCGGTTCTCAAAGTGTTGTCCATAGTCCTCTGGGGGTCTGTGAGACCCTTTCAGGGAGTCCATGAGGTTGAAACTTTATGATAATATTAAGATGCTATTTGCCAAATGAAAATACTTCCTTTTCCAACTATATATCTTCGTGATGCCTGGTTTTCCTTTTATACTCCAACCAAAACGATATACCACAACAGATTTAATGGAGAAGGATATGAGAATCCAGCTAAAATCTATTAAGCTAGACTTGCAAAAAATATGTAAAACACTGCCACTTTTTTTACTAACTTTTTGTTATGGAAAATATATCTATTTTTTATAAAATGCTATTTACTTTTATATGTAATGGGTTTATTATTGTTATTTTAGATGAATTAATGAACAAGCTTTTAAAAAATTTATCATTTTTAATTTCTAATATAGTAAATATCAGTAGATAGAACCCATATAGACAAAAGCCCTAGGGGGGAGGTCCCCAAGGATTTTTTTGTTTGTTTTTTTGGTGGGGCAATGAGGGTTAAGTGACTTGCCCAGGGTCACACAGCTAGTAAGTGTCAAGTGTCTAAAGTCAGATTTGAACTCAGTCCTCCTGAATCCAGGGCCTGTGCTTTATCCACTGCACCACCTAGCTGCCCCTTCCCCAAGGATTTTTAAGAGAGTAAAGGGGTCCTGAGACCAAAAAGTTTGAGAATCACTACCCTACAACCTGCCCACAAAAAAAGTGGTTGTCCAGCCTTTGCTTAATGGCTTTTAGTGATGAGAAACACATTTTCTTCCAAGGTAGTTCTTTCCACTTTGGGAAAGTTTTAATTACTAGGAAATTCATCCTTATTCAGGCCTCTTTTTAGCTTACATGACTTGTTTCTGACTCTTCCTTCTAGGATCAAGCAAAACAAGACTTCCCTCTCTTATGTGGCAGCCCTTCAGCCCTTCAGATACTTGAAGACAATTATCATTTGCCCCGCAAAGTCTTTTCTTCTCCGGGGTAGTGCTCAGTTCCTGATCTTCATGGTCTCAAGGACATTTACCTTACTTATTGCTCTCTTGTTGCTGTACCACACTTTATCAAGTATCCTTGCAAAGTAATGCACGAAACTGAACAAAATACTCTAGATATAGCCTGAGTAGGCTAGAATGCAGCAGGATTATTACCTCCCTCCTCTGAAATACTAACAGCAGCCTAAGAGTTCATTAACTTTCCTGTATTCCAGTGCATAATGAGTTGTCAAGTCTACTAAAACCCACAGATCCTTTTCATACAAATTGCTGTTTAGCCGCACCTGCAACATCTTGTACTTGGGAAGATGTTGTTTTTTAAACTGGTGTCTGTCTCAACCCCAATTCTTATTAAATTTCATCTTATTAAATTAATTAATTAATATATTTATTTGTTTGTTTATGGGGCAATGAGGGTTAAGTGACTTGCCCAGGGTCACACAGCTAGTAAGTGTCAAGTGTCTGAGGTCGGATTTGAACTCAGGTCCTCCTGAATCCAGGGCCAGTGCTTTATCCACTTTGCCACCTAGCTGCCTCCATCTTATTAAATTTAACCTAACATCAAGATTGCTTTGAAACCTGACTCTAGCTTGCAATGTATTAGCTATTCTTTCTAGCGTTGTGTGATGTACAAATTTGATAAGCCTCCTACCTATACCTTTATCAAAGATAAAAAATTTTCAGTGACACAGGGCCAAACACATCTCTTGGGCACTCCTTCAAGTTGACATTGATTCATTAATGACTGCTCTTGGAATCCTGCCATTCAGCCAGTTGCAAATCCACCTAATAGTACTGTGATCTCCATCTTTTGCACAATAGTCTGACATGCTTTATGAAGTGATTCGCTGAAATGTAGGTAAATTGTGTATATATAGTAATCCTCTCATCTGCCACTCCTGTAACCCCTGTCAAAAAAAAGGAAATTGGTTTAGTCTGGCATAACCTGTTCTTGATTCAAGAATGCTGGTCCTTTGCCATCGCTGCTTCCTTTTCTAGCTGCCCCTCTAATATCATTTTAATAGCACATCCTAGAGTTTTCCCCAGATTTGAAATCAAGCTCTACCCTAATAGTTTTCAGCCTCTCTTTTTTCTCTTTCCTCTGAAAATTGAGATATTTGCCCTTCCACTATCCTGCAAAGGCTCTCTTATTCTCCACAATTTTCTTTTTAAAAATCACTTGCAATGTCCCAACAGTCACATCTGGTAATCCTTTTATTACCCATGAATGTAGCTTATTGGGACCAGTTGACTTAAACTTATTAAAGGCATCTGGGCACTCACTTATCTCTTTACCTATCTTAGGTATTTTTTTTTTCTCAGTCCCTTCTAGTCTAAAGACAATTTCCCTTGATGGAGAAAACAACTAAAAACTAAAAACATAAAACATCTCTGCTCTCTCTCATTAGGTTTTTCAGATCCACCCAGTGCATCCGTTCCAGCTTCTTACTTGATCTATTTTCTGCAATTTAGACTAGAAAACAAAACATATTTTGTTGTCCTTTGTTTTTCTCCATAGCCTTAGTTCATGCTGTTTGAACACTCCTAACCCTATTCTTACTATACTCTGCCATACTTGTGTTGTCATCCTTTTACATGTTATTACTTTCATATTTCTGTATGTGTCTTTATGAATTCCTTGTACATCCCCATTAATGTCTTTAAAACATTTTTCTTTTTTTTTTCATCTTCAGAATTTTTCTCTTTGTGGGTCAAGAATTTCATTATCTCATGGAGAATGGAAAATTTTTATCCATGGTATTCTATCATTCCTCTGAACCCTTTGCTGTATGCTCTCCTTAAATATAGGTGCTATGGCAGACTATTCCTGGCTTTCCTTTGCCAAGATGAAATGTTTCCTTTAACAATAATAATAATAGTTAATATTTATATAGCATGTACTATGTTTCAGGCACTGTACATTTTACAATTATTGTCTCGTCTGATCCTCAGGATGACCCAGGGATTTAGGTGCTATTATTATCTTCCTTTTACCATGAGGAAACTGAGCCAAACAGGTTAACTGACTTGCACAATGTTACACAGCTAATATCTAAAGCTGGATTTGTGCTCAGGGCTTCCTGACTGCAGTTCCAGTGCTCTATCCACTGTGCCACCTTACTTTTCCTCAGCATTCTAATCATTTCCACTTTGGCAACTAGTTCCTCTCAGTTGTTGAGAGGTTGTAGCAGGTAAAACTATATGTAGTTGCCTTATTTCTGTCCCAAGTTTAGGGAAAATTAACTGGGGTTTCTAATATATTTGTTACTTATAAATTAGAAGCTTTAGCACCAGTTTTGCGCATTAAGCATTTATTAAAACATAGCAAGTATTAGTAAAAACACCTGGCTCGGAAAGTTAAGAAGCCTATCTAGCCACCACCTCAGAGTCTCCAGCCAAAAAGAGGAAGTTCCTGTGCCTGTGAGAGCAGAATCTAGCTCTGGGTCTGGACAACAGGTGGCCCCTACACACCGCTCCAAGCTAATTGGCTATCATCACCCAAATCCATTGGTTCACTGGGCTTGAGGGCAGTCTGGAGCAGTGCATGCCATGCCTAGGTCTGAGGTTCAGAGAACACATCCCCTGAGGGCCAGGCTCCCAGGTAGGTGTGGTTTCAATCAAGTCAACTTTAAGTGAGTTAATCAGCAAAGTCAATCCAATCAATCACAATATTATCCTCTTGAGGGGCCTCTGGGTGTCCCAAAACCCATTATTTTCTCACAATACCATTGAGTAAATTCAATAAATTATCAGCTTCTTTCTTCTTCACAGAAAGAGTAAACTCTAGGAGATGTCTGTGTAATTTAAGGCCCCCATCATTAATATGTCATACCTATGTGCCAGACTTGTGATCCATTTCCTGAACTCATCTATTTTTTCTTTCTGTCTAGGTGGTCTGTAGTATATCCCAAAGGTAATACATTAAACTTTTTTTTTTGGCTTTTTTCATCTCTGGCCAAAAACTCTCCCCCTTGGTCCACCCCCTGCACTTCTCTATTACTTCATAATAATTCTTATAATAATAGCTAACATAGGGGGCAACTAGGAGGCACAGTGGATAGAGCACCGGCCCTGTAGTCAGGAGGACCTGAGTTCAAATCCAGCCTCAGACACTTGACACTTACTAGCTGTGTGATGTTGGGCAAGTCACTTAACCCCAATTGCCTCACCAAAAGTAAAAATGATAATAGCTAACATTTCTATAGTGCTTACCATGTGCCAGGCACTGTAAGTGCTTTACAATTATAATCTCCTTTGATCTTCACAACAACCCTGGAACTAAGTGCTATTATTATCCGTGTTCTACATTTGAAGAAACTGAGGCAAATAGTGCCAGTGGCTATACGACCCTGGACAAATCATTTATACGCTCTCAGTTGCAAGTTCCTTATCTGTAAGATGGGGATGTTAGCTCCCATCTCTCTTGGTGTGAGGTTGTTGTGAGGATCCGATGAGATAGCATGTCTAAAATGCTTAAGCACTTTATAAATGCCAACTAGTTAGCTATTAGCAGAGTTGGGTGACATGGGTGGGCAAAGCTTAAACTGCTGTTTTAGCTTTCCTTTCATGCTTTGCCGTTGAAATCAAGGCCAGTTGGGTCCATTTTCTGTCTCGGGGAGTTTGGGGGTTTTTTTGGGGGGGCAGTTTTTGGTGATACCTCCAAAGACCACTTTATGAGGTGGTCCCATTTAAAATCCAGTCACAACAAGGGCCCCAAGGGTAATGTGGGAGTGAGTCTCCAGTGTACTAACAGCGGCTCAGAGAGGAACACTGTGGGCAGAAATTATGCAAAGGTTCCCACACATCTGGGTTGGCTCCAGACAATTACCAGGAACAGACTATGCTAACATGTAAAAAAAAAAAATGCAAAAACCATAAGGCTGGAAATGAATTTGAAATAACCAACTAGTAGAAAAGTTTACAAGGGACAAAAGGTAATCCAACTATTAGGGGAAATTCTGTGGATGTTCTTTGTTCCCTCATTGGAGTGTCTGCCCTCCCTTCCCCCTTGATGGTTCTTAGAGTTACCTTCCTTCCATATGGTGCTGTTTATGCCTCTTGCCGGGCTTTTTCTTCCTTTGTTTTTCCAAGGCTCTAAGAGTTTGAAGACAAGATGTGTGTGAGGCAAGGGTTAAGAATCCCCATAGAATTTTGAACCCCAGTTTTCTGTTCATTTGGTATTCCTTAACATTTTATAAGCCCTCACCTTTATGAGGGGAAAGGAACCCACCCTTTATCTTTTGTTTTCATGCATCGTTATTGAGGTGAGAGGAGAAGATGGATAAGAGATTATTGAGGAATAAAATGATGACTTTCTACAGCCAAAACCAGCTCTGTATGTGGAAATACTCACGTATGTAGTAGCTTGCCATGGTGGGTTTTAAAGGAAAATTTTAAAGTATTCAATTAGCACCTTGAATATCCCATTCTAAAACTAGAAGAGACATCCTGAACGTTCATTTAAATTTAGTTCCACATGCATGCAAAAAACATAGACATACTCTATAAACGCCAATGAATGTAGTTGACATGGGAAGTGGGGGAACAGAAAAGTTAAGGTTTATTGTAGCCTCTAAAAAGACTTGAATTTTCTTTATCATAATCCTTATATTTTATATAAACTATATGTGAGATATATACATATTCATACATTTATACATATATACACACAAATGTGTGTGGGTATATCTCCATCTCTCTTGCTTTATCTCTATGTCAGTGGATAGCTTGTCAAGCCGGGAGTCAGAAAGACTCCTCTTTCTGAATTCAAATCTGGCCTTGGATACTTACTACCTCTGTGACCCTGGGCAAGTCATTTACGCCTCTTTGCCTCAGTTCCTTACCTGTAAAATCAGCTGGAGAAGGAAAGGACAAGCTACTCTACTATCTTTGCCAAGAAGATCGCAAATGGGGTCAGGGAGAATTGTACCCGACTGAAATGATTCATCATTCTCATCAACAAGAACAACAGCAGCAAAAGAGAATTTGTTTTCTCATATCTCTGACTTTGTGATCTAGTTCTTCATTTTATTGTGAAAGACACTTTTTTTTATTTTAAAAAATAACAGTGGTAGCTGTTGATTTGTTGTTGTTTTGTGTATGTATAAGACTCAAAAGCAATTGGCAATACATATGACTTTAACATATAAAAATCCACCTACAATTTGGGGAAAATCCTTGACTGAGAGACAGTGTCATGGCATGTATATAGCAGTTAAGAGTGCTGTATTTAGAGTCAGGAAGACCTGGATTCAAATCCTGCCTCAGATTTACTAGCTGTGTGGCCCATGGCAAGTAGCTGAACTCAGTGCCTTAGTTTCCTTGTCTGTAAAATGAGGATAATAGGAGAACCCACCTCAGCCAGCTGTAATGAGACATGTGTAAGAAGCACTTTTAAAAACTTAATGCTGGGGGCAGCTAGATGGCACAGTGGATAAAGCACTGACCCAGGATTCAGGAGGACCTGAGTTCAAATCAGGCCTCAGACACTTGACACTTACTGGCTGTGTGACCCTGGGCAAGTCACTTAACCCCAATTGCCTCACCAAAAAACAAAACCCAACACACACAAAAAAACCCTTAATGCTAAAAACAAAACAACAACAAAAAAAAAAAACCCTTAATGCTGGGGGCAGCTAGGTGGCACAGTGGTACTGGCCCTGGATTCAGGAGGACCTGAGTTCAAAACTGGCCTCAGACACTTGACACTTACTGGCTGTGTGACCCTGGGCAAGTCACTTAACCCTCATTGCCCCACCAAAAACAAAAAACAAAAAAAACACCCAACTTAATGCTATTGGGGCAGCTAGGCAGTGCAGTAGATAGAGCAAATAGTTCTGGAGTCAGGTCACTTGCTATGTAACTTAGGCAAGTAACTTAACCCTGATTGCCTCCGAAAAACCAAACCAAAACCAAAACCCCAAACCAAAAAACCCTCCAAGCCACAACAAAACAATCTTATGTAGGCAATTTAAGTTAGTTTACAATTAGTTTTGAAATTAAGGCAGCACATCTTCTTGAAGGATTCAGCAAAATTAGCTTTCTGTTAAAAATTCTATCACCCTGCTATAGGCTTCAAGGTATCCTCACAGTAATGCTTCTCATCTGAGATTGTAGCTAGGTTTTGCAGCTATTATCAGCCTTTCACTGCTGCCACTGGGGAAGGGCTACCATGTATCAATTCAGCTCAGAGATCGCTAATTGAAGCAGTGCTTATTGGAGCACAATATACTTTGGAGAGATGCTGCTTAATGGGAAAGGACAACACCCCTTCTCTGTCCTCCATTATTCCCCACTCCCACACACTTCACAGCTTCCAATCTGAAGAATATAGTGCAATATTAAAGTGAATCAATATCATAAGATAACTAGAGAGTGTAAAATATAGGTTACAGTAGACTCGTTAGATAGCTTGTTTAGTGAACTCCCAAGAGGAAAACCTAGGTTCATGTCCCAGCTGTGTTTTCTTCCTGGAAAGAGCAGGGAGCAGCTGTGGAAGTGCTAACTGCCCCCTTTGTGAGAAGAAAGCTTTAACCCCGTGTTGATCCAAAGTTATACCTGCTATAAATAAGCAGAGGTGTGTGTGGGGGGGGAGGGGAGTGCTCTATTATTAATAACCACTTTTGTACTTTTAATGACATCTTTGATCTATGCAAGTCAATGCAATTTAGAGCCAGTTTTAATGCTATGTACCTGTGAGGCAGATCTGCCAAAGAAATCATTTTAAGAGTTAGAGAGAATGGGAAAACAGAAAAGATGTTGAGCACTCCTCCCTCTCAAAAGAGTGGGCTTCCCTGGCTGCTGTCTCAGCTGGAGAAAAGCCATTTAACCCCTGGATTTATTCCAGGGAGGGACAAAAATCAATAGGATCATAACTTAAGAGAACTTGGTGAGATAGTCCCAACACTCATTTTACAAATGAGGAAACTGAGGATCAGAAAGGTTAATCAGCTTGCCCAGCTTCATGTACATAAATACATTTTTACCCACATTTTATTCTCTCAGGTCTCTGACTTTGTGGTCTAGGTCTTATTTTAATGTGAAAGACATTTGGGGGGGGGGTTTAAAAATAACAGAGAAAACAAACAATGACAAACACACACAAAAGCAAAACCTAGGAGGCCAGGAGAGGTGAATTCATTATTGGTGAATTGTCTCTGGTAATCCTGAAGTTGTGAGAGTAAAAATAATCTCTTGTTTTGAAAGAACAAAAAGTAAACTCTTCTTTGTACTTGGACAATTTAGCTGTTTCCTCTTTCACTAGCCTCCGGGCTAGGTTGAAAAGTGTGGGCTGATTTTAGCCATCTCTGAGTAACTAGGAGGAACTTTGTCTTTGTTTATTTAAATAAGATGCAAAAAAATGTAGAAGTCCCATAAACTGTAAGTATGGAGTTTAAGAAATCAGACTTGAAAGTTGAGGCTATGCTAAGCCCTTACTTAAAACTCACCTTTGATTTTAAAGGTATTTCTTTTTTATCCACCCTAACCTTTTGAAATTCACTAGTTGATTGGAAAGGGAGGTAGGCAAGAATGCAGGAATAGGATAATGGGACATCTTTTTTTTTTTTTTTTTTGGCGGGGCAATGAGGGTTAAGTGACTTGCCTAGGGTCACACAGCTAGTTAAGTGTCAAGTGTCTGAGGCTGCATTTGAACTCAGGTCCTCCTGAATCCAAGGCCAGTGCTTTATCCACTATGCCACCTAACTGCCCCTTTTTTTCTTTTTCTTTTCTTTTTTTTTTTGTAGGGATCATGGGACATCCTAAGGGCCTCAAAGGTTCACTTCTAGTCCCAGTCCTCTCATCCTGTAATTACAGAAACTGAGGCCTAGGGGGAAAGTGAGTTACCCACGGTCATATTACATCTAGGATTCAAATTTGGCTCTTCTGATTCCAAATTCAGTCCTGTGTAATGCTTTTGAACAAGGTTTTCAAGGGGTAGGAGAAAAATAGAAGGGTAGGAATTTCAGAAAAGGTGAATTTTGGAAGAAGAGGAATATTCATTCCTTGAGGGTTTGTATTAACAATTGGGTGTGTGTTCTCAAAAGAAAATAATGGGCATATGCTCTGATTTAGAGAATTTTCTTAGTAAGAGGGGAATGATCACAACCTGAATAAGGTAGCTACCATATATCTTGATGGGAATGGATGTTGAAAGGGGACCGTGGGGTTTGGAGCAGGGGGGTAGTAGGCTTCCACCAGTCGCTGACAACCATGGATCAGCGCCTTGAAGAGCCACAGGCCACAGTGTGGCTGTGCAGTCCGATACGGGAGCTGCAGCTCTTGAGTGATTTATAACCGGTAACTGCCACATCTACCCCATGAGGAGTAGCTGGAGTGTCCTCTCCAGGGTACTAGCCTGGGCAGATCAATTGGAAAACAAACTGTTGCCCATGCAGCAGGTTTTCCCTCTCCGCGACATTGGTGGATCCAAAGGAGAGGCAGAGCCAATACAGTTTGGCACCAGTGCCGCAGGAGGAGTTGCCAGAGGGATGTGATGTCCAACATCCAACTGCCTAAGGGACTCCGACTCTGGATTTTTCCTCCGGGTTAACTCCTGAAGCCTTTCCCATATATGGGTATATCCGCAAGGCAGTGGAGGTTTAAAATCAGGGTTTCCTTCCCCTAGGTGGGTTGCCTGCCAAGGCTAAGGAGCCCTACCTGCCCGAAGTGACTGGTTTTAAGGCGCCAGTAACTCGCCTTTGCCCCTTCTCCTGTTAGTGGAAACAGTTCCACCACGAGAAGGCCAGAAGTTGGGCTTTGGTTGTCAGAGGCTATTTGAGACTCACGCCATTGGAGCATTTTATAGAGAGTGGGAACTTATCCCCACTCCCACCCCGGCATGATAAACCTTTGGAACCAGAGCAGGGGGGTACATGCAGTGGAAGGGAAGGAATTCTGAGGATTTTGGTGTTCCTGCAGGCTTCCTTAAGGCACCTACAGCATTTGATATCCCAGATGACTCTTCCATGTTTGTCTCCCCATCTCTGGCTTCCCTAACTTTGCTTAATCATTCATTCAATAACCCTTTATTAAGTGTTTACTATTTACCAGTTTCTATGGGGATATAAAGACAAAGATGAAACAGTACTTGCCCTCAAGGGATTTTTGTGGAGAAACAATAGGGATACCAATATGTACAATTACCCCATCTTACTTTTTTTTTGGTAAGTGAGGCAATTGGGGTTAAGTGACTTACCCAAGGTCACACAGCTAGTAAGTGTTAAGTGTCTGAGGCCGGATTTGAACTCAGGTACTCCTGACTCCAGGGCCAGTGCTCTATCCACTGCCCCACCTAGCAGTCCCCAATTACCCCATCTTACTTAAAAGTAATTGCCTTTGTTAGGGGCAGCTAGGTGGGGCAGTGGATAGAGCACTGGCTGTGAAATTGGGAGGACCTAAATTCAAATTTGACCTCAGATGCTTACTAGCTGTGTGATCCTGTGCAAGTCACTTAACCCCAATTGCCTTAAACATCCAGGGCTATCTTCCGTTGTCTTGATATCTATCTTGCCAATGGACCCAGATGGCTCTGGAGGAGAGAGTGAGGTCAGTGACCTTGCACAGCCCTCACTCACTTAAATCCAATTCACTGCAAGTCATGACATCACCCTATATCATCTTTGAGAATAAAGGACAAACAACAATGATACCTTTGTGAGGAAAGAATACTTTTTTTAAAAGTTTTTATTTATTTTGTTAAATTATATTTAAAAAAACAATATTCATTTAAAAAAATTTTTGAGTTCCAAATTCTTTCCCTTCTTCCTGTCCTTTCTTACCCATTGAGAAGGCAAAAAATATGAAATCGATACCAATCCATGTGAAGTTATGTAAAACATATTTCCATATTAGCCATGTTGCAAAAGAAAACATACACATGAAAAGTAAAGTTAAAAAAATATTCTTCGATATGTATTGAGAGTTCATCAGTTCTCTCTCTGAAGGTAGAGAGCAGTTTTCATCATGGGTCTTTTGAAATTGTCTTGAAACAGTCCAGATCAAAATAGCTCCATCTTTCACAGTTTGAATCAATCAGAACTAGGTGTGAACTAGTCCTGGATCACATCTTGAGTCAGATCAAAGATATTTCAAGTAAGTACAACAGGGAGGTCTCTTCCAGTTGGATAAGGGACTTGGTCATGCCCTCGTTAGCAAGGTCTAAACTAGGAAAAATTTTGAGGGTCTGTCAAGAGAGAGGATTGAGTAGGAATATTGAGCTGAATCAGAAAGAATTGGCAGCCTTAAAGCATGTAACAAAAGGAGAAAGAGGAAGTAGTTATTATGTCAGAGAAGGAAAAGATAAAGCCCTATAAGCATCTCAGAACAGAAAGCTCAGGCTAGTATCACCAGTTCTACCAGCTTCCTCAAGGACTTATGAAAGTTCCAAGAACAGATCTGCTCTTTTCCTAAGTTCCTCATCTGTTGCCTTTTTTGTTTTGTTTTGTTTTGGTTTTTTGGTTTTGTTTTTCTTGTTTTTTGCAGGCAATGGGGGTTAAGTGACTTGCCCAGGGTCACACAGCTAGTAAGTGTCAAGTGTCTGAGGTCAGATTTGAACTCAGGTACTCCTGAATCCAGGTCTGGTGCTTTAACCACTGCGCCATCTAGGTGCCCCTCATCTGTTGCCTTTTAACAGACAATGTAATATACTCTCTTTTTGCTTCTTTACCCAAATGTTTCTGACAGCCTAGCCTTAATTTTGCCTTAACTACTAAGAGGCTAGGGGCTAGTTAGAGATAAATGTCTCTGTATAAGATAAAAAGGCAAACCTTTGCCAAAATGTCAAGAATTTTCCTAAAACATTGACCATTGTGGTTGTCGTCCTAACTTTTCACTAATATAAATTCCCTAAAGCAGCAGAGGAAGGAACCGTGTGTATCTGAGGCACCATATTTCCCCTAGGCTTAAAATTAGCTAATTGCTATAATAGGATATTTTATTCCAAAAGTACAAAGACATTTCAAGGCCTCAGGCACTAAGGTAATCTTGAAGAGATCTGTGAAGGAGGTGTCACTTGAGCTGAGCCTAGGAGCTTGAGCTGAAGCTAGGAATACTAAAGGGGAATCTAAATGATAGAGGTGGATAGACAGTAGAGTCAAGAAGACTTCAAATCTGGGCTCAGACACTAGCTGTGTGACCCTGGGTAAGTCACTTCACCCTGTTTACCTCAGTTTCCACATCTGTAAAATGAGCTGGAGAAGGAAATGTTAAACCCCTCTCGTATCTTTACCAAGAAAATCCCAAATGGGGTCATGAAGAGTTGGGTGTGACTGAAACAATTGAAATAAGAGGTGAGAGGGAAGAGCAATCCGGTGAGGATCGCCTCTGCAAAAGTTTGGAGCTGGTAGATCACAGAAAGAGTGAGTTGGAAGGGACTTCTGAAGTTATACATGAAGTTTAACTAAAACATGAAGGAATCCCTACTACATCATCCTCTATAAGTGGTCATCTAGCCTCTGCTCAAAGATGTCCATCCAAGAAGGTAGAACTTACCACCTCTCCAGGCAACCCATTCCACTTTGGGATAGCTCTATGTTAGGACATTTTTCCTGACATTTTATAGTATAGTATACTATAGTACTATATTTTATAGTACTTCTGAGGATTGTTGTGAAGATGAAATGAGATGGTTTTTGTAAAACACTTAGCATAGTGCCTGGCACATAGCGGGTGCTATATAAATTCTGCCTGTTATTATTATTATTATTTGCCTATTTGAAACTTCTGTCCATTGCTGCTGGTTCTGCTCTTCTGAGGCCAACTAGAGCAAATCTAATTCACAGTCCAAAAGACAATTCTTCACATACTTGACCCTAGCTTTTATGCTCTCTTGAGTTTTCTTTAGGCTAAAAATGGCCAATTTCTTCAATTGGTTCTCATATGTCATAAGGCCCTTGATCATCTTGGTTGCTCTCATCTGGATACTCCAGCTTATCAATGTCCTTCTAAGCCTTGAACTGAACATAATATTCCAGGTGAATTCTGACAAGGGCAAACATAAGCCCCAACATGTAATGAGGTGGGACATCGACTGGGTTTTGTATATGCAGTAATCAACTGAACAAAAACACCAACTTCCATCTCTCACCACTACTGGATCATTTTCTTGTTAAATCTCCCTTGCTTTCCAAGCTGTCTATTGGGTAGAGATATCTCAGAAATTTATATAATTGTAGAAGTTCTTTATTTCTCCCCTCTCCCTTCCCCCAACCAAGCTGAGGAAAATCTCCTTTCCTTTTTTTAGTTAACTTACCCTCTTTCATTCCCACAGAGCATACTTACGAGCTTGTACAAATTATCTCTGTAAATGGTCATATTCTTTGATTGTAGTTTGAAGTGACAGAAATGCAAACAAGCATTTACAGTAACATATTGCAACTTCTAGAACATGCAGTGGGTTTAGGGAAGTCTCTTCTCCACCCATATCCCAGTTGTCAGAGGAAATGGTTAGTGAAGTAGACTGGCAAAGGGGACACAGAGGGGTATGAATGCTGTGGATTCTATTTTGGTAGTCTACTTTCCTTTCCCCTCACTTTTCACTGTGCCACACCACAGAATCTCAGCTCTGTGTGGCTTTTCCCAGTTTCTGTCACCAAGGCAGCACTCAGCCCCCCAGTTTTTCACTAGCTTTATGGAAAAGGCAAGGGGGACCACTCGAGCTTATAATTCCTTCTGTCTTGTCACAGAAAGATGTTTCTTTTCTGGTCAAAAACCTTGGAAATTTGGAGAACTTTAGGTAAGGTGTACACATTCAGGTGTACACATACCCAGTCATGCAACACACCTGGTCTTCCTTGCAGCAACTGGCTGGGGATGGATGCTAGATGTACAAGAACAGCAAGTAAGGTAGCATGACTGGAGTATATGAGGGGGAATAATGCGAGATCAATCAGTCATCAAATAATGCAAAGAAGTTTAAATGTAAAAAACCCCAATAACACTAACAATAACCAAACTTTTTATTATCTCCTACAATAGAGCAACAGAGAGCTCTCGAAGTTCCCTGAACTTGAGACTGGCATGGTTTGGCATTTGTATGAAAGATGTATTTCAAAGGGTTTACAAAGAACATCACAATAATCCAGGAGAGAGTTGATGAGAGCCTTAACAAGGGATGTGGCTATTTGAGTGATGTAGATGTAGAACTGACAAAACGTAGCTGCTGATTGGGCATGGAAATGAAAGAGAGAGAGAGAGAGAGAGAGAGAGAGAGAGAGAGAGAGAGAGAGAGAGAGAGAGAGAGAGAGAGAGAGAGAGAGAGTTAGTTGAGGATAGTGAAGGTGTCAAACTCCCTTGTCCTGAAGCCCACAAAACTCCAGAGTGCCTGTGGCACAAAGCAGAGAAGAATTCAATTGGAAATGCTTAACAAAATAAACAAAAAGGTAATACAACTTATATAATGCTGGTTTGTGATTTTCTTAA
Source organism: Dromiciops gliroides (assembly GCF_019393635.1). Lineage (NCBI taxonomy): Eukaryota > Metazoa > Chordata > Mammalia > Microbiotheria > Microbiotheriidae > Dromiciops > Dromiciops gliroides. The sequence continues at coordinate 253,427,663 of NC_057861.1, forward strand.
GTCAGTATGAGGCCAGACCAGTGAGAATCTGATTCTATTTGAGCTTGACACTGCTGACTAGGAGGTCAGAAACCTAGGTGACTGGAGGGATGGATGGTGGTGCCCTCTACAAAAATAGGGAAGTTCATAAGATGTGTGAATCTGGGAGAAAAGATAACAGGTTCTGCTTTAGATATAAGTGAATTTGTGATACCCATAAGAAATCTTTGTAGGGATGGCTGAAGCCAACTGTAATAGTTGGTGATGTGGGACTAGAGCAGGACAGATAAGTGTGTATGAGAGAAGAGGCAATATGGTATAATGGGTAGAGAGCTGACCTCTGAGTCAAAGAGGGTCTGGGTTCAAGACCACCTCTGACATATCATGACTGTGTGACTCTGCGAAGGTCATTTTCCCCATCATTGCCTCCAAACAACATTCTTCTTGTTGTTTTGTTTTGTTTTTTGGTGAGGCAATTGGAGTTAAGTGATTTGCCCAGGGTCACACAGCTAGTAGGTGTCAAGTGTCTGAGGCCGGATTTGAACTCAGCTACTCCTGACTCCAGGGCTGGTGTTCTATCCACTGCACCACCTAGCTGCCCTCAAACAACATTCTTAAGACTATAAATTTAATTTATATCAATAGAGGGCGTACCTTACACACTAATGAAATCACATGTTAAATCATAGAAATTAATAAATGATTATCAGATAAAAAATTTATAAAAATAGTGATTTCTAGAGAGTGAAGGAAGACTGCCTCTTAAGGAGACAGTGGAAAGCCTCCTATGGTGGGTAACACAGGTAACCATGAGGTGCTTTGGAAACAGTGAGAGGATTCAAAGAGATGTGAAGAGGGCATGCATTCCAGGCCCGAGAAATAGTCTGTGCAAGACACAGAGAGGCAGGAGGTGGAAGTCATGTACAGGGAATAACTAGACCAATTTGGCATGGTGGGCAAGGGAGAGTAATCGCCGGGCCCCTCCTTTGCCCAGATTTCATTCTCCTTGGCCACATAATTATTTTGCTACATAGTTAACTACTCTCTTTTAGATGGTAATCTCCTTTAGGGCAGGAATTGCATACCTAGTGCCCCAAACATGGATTGGGTACTTAGCAAATGTTAGTCAAATTGAAATAGTAATGATTCATGAACATTTTAAGATTTTCCAAGTGTTTTCTCTATTACAATTCTATGAGGAGACAGTTGGGGGAAATGCTCCATTTAGGAGTCAGGAGACCAGAGTGTGAATGCTGGCTCTGCTCCCTACCACTTTGTGACCTTGGCCAAGTCATTTCACTTATCTTGCTTTCAATTTGCTGATTTTAAAATGAGGAGGTAGAACTAGTTGACCTTTGAGACCCCTTCCAGTTATAAATCTGTGATCATGTGAACAATCTGTGTTCATTTATAGATAAGGAAACTGAGGCCCTGAATGTTTAAGTACTTGACCAGAGTCTCATAGCATGGTGTTGTAGGAAAAACATTGGATTTTGAGTTAGAAAATTTAGGGTCATAGTCTGACCCTCCTATTTATTTATTTTTTTTTAAGTGAGGCAATTGGGGTTAAGTGACTTGCCCAGGGTCACACAGCTAGTAAGTGTTAAGTGTCTGAGGCCGGATTTGAACTCAGGTACTCCTGACTCCAGGGCCAGTGCTCTATCCACTGTGCCACCTAGCTGCCCCCTCCTATTTATTATTAACCTATTTAACCTTAGGCAGTGTCACTTTACCTCCATTGAGGGTCAGTTTCCTTATCTTTAAAATGAGGAAATTGGATTAGAGAATCTTTAAGGTCCCTTGAGCCCCAAATCTATGATTCTAGGATGTGTCTGAACCAATAATCAAATCTAGATCTCCTAATTTCAGGTACAGTGCTCTTTCTACTACACCACGGCTTCCTCTCTAAAATCTGAGTTCTCTACATGACTAGGATGGTGATGGGGTAAAAGGTAGAGAATACTTCAGAATGAATCTAGGCATCCACTATGTCACTTTCCCTTTATGAATTGGCATTAGATTTTAGGAATTCTAGAATGCCACTATGAGTAGCATGTGGGGTAATCATAAAAATGGATTTATAGATTTTCAAAATAAAATGAGCTCAGATACCATCTAGTCTGGTCCTCTCATTTGCTTCTCAGCAATGAAAGAAATTAGATTCAGAGAAATACAAGACTGCCCAAGGTCACATAGCTCAATAATGATTAGAAACATGGTTTCCTTCCTTCTAATCCATTAAACCCATGCTGCCTCTTCCCCAGCAGTTCCATAATCACCATTTGTTGGGGGTGAAGAGAGTTGTAATGGCAGAATAAAGCAAGATATTTTCTGTAATGAGAATATGCTCCATCTATGGCAAAGCAAAGATTTTCATTAAAGGAGCATAATTAACAATAATGATTATTAAATACCATGCAGTGTAATATTATTCAGTTTTATCTGTTATTATTGAATTCTGACTTTAGAGGGATTTTTTTTAATGCAGACCTTTAATGAAAAGAATATCATTATACCTGCTTTAAAAGGCTTGTGGTGTTGATATTTTTTATATTAGTTCAGTTACAAAAAGACTTCAGAGTCCTCAGGGCAATAGACATTTGCCCTGTGCATGCAAAGATCAGTGTGATTTATGTTGCATTTTCCTGTAAGGATTGCATCAGTTGACCCCAGAGATTTCCAACCCCCAAGCAAATTAATATATTTTTCAAGGCAACAAGGATTACAGTCCCAGTGGAGACAACTGAGATTCAGAAACTGGATAGAAGAAAATAACTTTCTCTATGGAACAAGACTTCCTAGGAACTCTGGATTTTTTCATACAGTGAGATCTGGCACTAGCATTCATTGCCTAATTTCCATATGGAAGCAAGAGTCTGGCATGTGAGGCCCTCCTTCCAGCTGCTGGAAAAGTAGAGCTGCGGGATATTTTCAGAGAGAAGGAAAAGGCAAATTGTATGTTGGCAATGCTCAATTTTCTAAGGGCTGATTATCCAATTTATAGACTAACCAGTGTTGCCACCATCCTTTTCCCTACCTTTTGAGCAGTTCTCTGCATGGTTAAACTTTTTTTTTTATAGTTAAACTTCTGCTAGAAACTAGAGGTAAGAATTATTGGATTAAGAGTTCAAGGGACCTTGCATCACCTAATTCAAACTTCTCTGTTAATAGATTACAAAACTGAGATTTAAAGTGGACAGGTAACTTAAATAAGATCTATGATATCTTCTTATCATACAACTAGTAAGTGAAAGATCAATGTGAACTCTAGTCTACTGCTTTGCAGTGTTGATGATTGACTTTATATATATATATATATAAAGCCTAAGGTGCTTTGAAATTTTTTTATCCTATTTACTTATTCATTCATTCATTCATTTGTTCGTTCATTCATTTATTTATTTTGGGCAGGGCAACAAGGGTTAAGTGACTTGCCCAGGGTCACACAGCTAGTAAGTATCAAGTGTTTGAGGCTGGATTTGAACTCAGGTCCTCCTGAATCCAGGGCTGGTGCTTTATCCACTAGCTGCGATGATTGACTTTAATGGGAAATGATTGGTTTTTTGTTTTGTTATTTTTGTTTTACTAATCTTAGAATACTTACTTTTTTTCATGTGTGGCATAGTGGCTAGAGTTCTGGTCTTGGAGAAAAGAGACCTGAATTCAAATCCCACCTCAATTAATTTTTAGCTATGAAAATTAATTTACTTTTCTGAGTCTCATTAATAAAATTTCCACTTTGCGCCTCCTATGACAGGGTTGTTTTAAGGAATGTGATTTGCAAACATTAAAACTCTATACAAATGTGAAAGGTGGTTGTGGTTGTTTCTATCTCTCTGTAAAACATGGCTAATTGAGAACTGGCAGTAAAAATAAGGTGGATAAAAAACAAAAACAAAAAAATAAGATGGATAAATATGAGAACTTCAGAGAGATGTGTGAAGACTTGAATGAAATGATGCAGAGTTATATATATACACACACACATGTATGTATGTATGTTTGTATAATATCTACAATTATGTAACAACACTAAAAAGCAGTTGAGCTCAATGAATTGAGATAAATAATATTCATCTTTAAAACCTAAGAAGAAAATACTTTTTCTTCCTTTCAGCAGAGAGTAGGAAATATAGATATAGAATACAGTTTAGACTGTTAGACACAATTGATGTATTGGTTGGCTTTGCTTAAATATACAGTCAGGATGTGTTACCGTCCCACCTACATGAACCGTATAGCCCAAACATGTGGCATCTGACATGTTGCACATACTTCATTTCTCTCTCTGGAAAGAGATACTCTTTCCAACCTGCCTTCATGCCACAAGCTCCTGCTATTCGTCATCGCAGCTCCTGAGCCCCCACTGGTGTGCTTCCCATTTATAGAAATTCATCAGTGACTACATTAATTGCAGAAATCAATCTATGACACCATTAACTCTTAAACATGAAACATTGAACAATAGTGTCAGAATAAGAATAATCATATTATTTATTCAGTATATAAGGGCATGAATTAATATAGTCTTAACAGTTCAAAACCTAGGTCACACTCTTGTACCAGTGCATATATAAGGAGAGAGGACACACAGAAACCTAGCAAGAATGTGCCCAGGACAGCACACAACTCTGAATGGCATGCCTTGGTGTATTAGGTCTCTTTAGAGAATAGTATGTGTCACACACCATCTACTGGATAAAACTGCTTCTCTGATATCTGTTCCCTTTCTTTCCCTGACCATTCTCTTGTGGAACAAAGCCACTTCTTTACTACTTTCAACATGCTTCAGCAGTGACAAGCTATTTTTGCACAAAGCCATTCTTGGCAGGAAGCTGAGAAAGTGTTATGCTCTTTATGACAGTTCTCATAATCTATCTACTCTGAGTCTTAGAAGCTTCTCCTTGAGCTGTAACTAGTGATAGAGCCATGCAGCCTTTCTCCAGTCTGCTCTTCAGATAGCAATGTTGCCTATCCATTCAGCTCTCAGAAGAACCGTACCCCTTCAGATATAAAGTCTATCTTTATCTGCTCTGTTTCTTCTTCTCAAACTGTTAAAAGGTGATATAAGCAAACCTCTGAGAAATTGTCACTCCCTACGACTGTAGATGACTCTAAAGAGGCCGTCCTATCTTTTCTACCTACACAGCTCTCAGCAAAGCATACATAACTCCCAATTAGCACTGCTCCCAGCAAAACCTTACCTTTGATGGAAGCAGTTACTCTCATTACCTCTTGTATCTTGTTTTTTATGCCTTTTGCACTCAGATTCCTTTCCTTCATCCATGTTTACTTAGTTGTGTCTTAACTATCACTTCCTTATTTCTGATGCCACACATCAGGCTTCCTTATCCATGTGGCCCATCTCCAAGGAAGGATATGAAATTCAAAAATTCATCCTTTTCGTGAGGCATGACTCCCTGACTGTCCTTATATAATCTTTCTGTAGTCCCCAGACATTTATTTGAGCATTAGACTTAGGATCAGGAAATCCTGAGTTCAAATTCAACCTCAGACACTTAATAACTTTATGACCCATGGCAAATCATTTTACCTTACCTCTCTTATCCTCTGGTATTCTCATTTGTTGTTGTGAGAATCAAATGAGATAGCGTGCATAAACATCTATATGTATATAGACACAAATGTACACACCTATATAACTATGTGTACACATATGTACATATGTATACACACGTGCACACATATGATATATAATTTTGTAAACCTTAAAGTTATTATTATTATTATTAACAATGGTTTGTCTCTAACAGTCTTTAAAACTTTGGATACAGTGATATTTAATTGAGCTAATGGACTATAATGTATGGCTACCATCTTTAACTCAGTTCTCTGCCTTCATAAAGGTTCTTTCAGTACATAGATATGACGTGTTTTCTCTGGGCCTCAGTGAACTCTTAGACTTTCACCAACATTTTTTTTTTCTTTAGAGGCTGTTGGGTTCCCTACCCCCGTCATCCTGATTTTATTGGTGTTCCCTTACACAATTGCTATTTGTTTGCCTTTTTCGACAACCAAAATGCCCACATATGAAAAGGGCAATGCTGTACAGATGTTTTTCTATGTTTAGTGAGGGGAGAGGCAGGGCTTGGGCTTAAGTGGAAATGATTATGTAAGACCAAAAGGCAACAAATAAAACTTTAAGAAAATGTTAAGATCTTGGTAGATCAAAATGTAAGAAATTACAAATAGAAGAAAGGTTATTTTTACATGTAAACAAAACAAAACTAAATAATTTAACCAGGTCAGCTCTGCAGGATGCCCACTCCAAAGATGAATAGATTGTCCTCTCCTACCTGAAAAAATAGAGGCAGAATCAGAGTGAGTCCTGGGGCAGAGCCTGCCAAGCTGATTATTAACATTGGAGGATGAAAAGCTCAAATAGGGCTCACCTCTCTATCAGTAACCAACCAGGACTCCCCTGCTTTTACCAAGAAGTAGGATCATAGACCATTCCATCATCTACCCTTCTATTTACCTTCTACATTACTTTGGTACTATGAAGGGCATGAAAACATCCTGACCTACTGCTTCCCCCAAAATCCTGGGAATTACTTTGTATATAATGTTTTTAATTTTTATATACGTATCTTCTCCCTACATATTTTCTCCTCACCAACAGAATATAAGCGTCTTGAGGGCTGGGAAGTGATCTTTTTTGTATCCCTAGCACCATGTCTGGCACAAAATAAGGGCTTAAAAACATTTTTTTTTTTCAAAAAAAATTTAATTGAATTTTCAGATTCAGATTAGTCTAGATCAGAGAATCTTAAAATATTTTGATAATTTTATTTCAATATAATTGGTTTTCTTTGTATTCCTGTATGATTTGCTTTATGCATTTAAAAACATTATTCTGAGAAAAGGTTCTTACACTCTTTACCAGATTGCCAAAGGAGTCCCTGACAGAAAGGTTCAGAAACACCTGGCTGGGCTGGATAATATCTGAGGTTCCTTCCAAGTCCAAGATTCTGGAATTCTGTGGAAGCTACCTGATATGAAGGAGAATAGACTGGAGGATATATTGAGTTGTATTTACCATACTTGGGTTCAGCTCTGAGCATGACTGATGATTAGCTGTATGACTTGAAGTAAGCCATGTAGCCTCTTTCTGCCTTATTATTTTTTTTAAAGGAAACATAGTTTGAGTTCCTTCAAAGAAACATGGTATAAATGAAGATCTTCTCTTTGTTACTCCCCTCCACCATTATCTTTAATACCTACCTGCACAATACATAGAAAAATAAATAAAATGGTTTTCACATTTTATTCGTACTCTATAATCTTTTCAGGTTTGTCTCTAGGGAGATTTGGGGGCAAGTCACACTGATTTCTCCTTTGAAAGGAAAGAGAAATTTTTAACAGGGAAACTTGAAGACTGGTGTAGATATGTGAGTATTATGCCTTTTGTTCTGGTCAGTGGCCCTTCTTCCAGAGACTCTCTAGTTACACTGCCCACTGGTCAGCAGGAAAATATAAGCAAAGCTTGGGGCCAAGTCTACAGCTGTCTATCTATTTTCCTATATCTCTCTTCCCTTTCTCAGCCAAATTCCTTGAAAAAAGCCCTCTCTATTCAGGGCCTCTGCTTCCTCTTTTTTAATGGTCTTCTTAACCCTTTGTTAACTGGCATCCAACCTTATCACAACTGAAACTACTCTCTCTAAAGTCACCAGTTATCTTTTTTTGTTGGGGGGAGGGGTGGGATAAGGGTTAAGTGACTTGCCCAGGGTCACATAGCTAGTAAGTGTCATGTGTCTGAGGTTGAATTTGAACTCAGGTCTTTATCTACTGCACCACCTAGCTGCCCCCAACCAGTTATCTTTTAATTGCCAAATCTAATAGGCTTTAGTCTTTATCCTTATTGATGTCTATTTGACATTTGACATTGACTATGTCAACCTCCTGGATTCACGTTTGGATTTTTGTGACATTATTTTTCTCATTTCTCCTCCCCCCCATGTGACTGCTTCTCAGTCTCCTTACTGGTTCATCATTTATGTCATGTGCACTATCAATAGATGGATGCATAGATAGATATGTAGATAGTCACATAGAGCATTTAATAGATTTTTTTTTCTCAGACAATGTGCTAAACTCTATAGATACAAATAGAATAGTCTCTGACTTCAAGGAGGACAACATATGTAAAGGGGAGTTGGATGGTGGTTATGAGCACAGTAATATGTCATAGAGATGCCTGGGAACCAGGGGTCCCAAAATGGCTTGTCAAGGCCCAGGGTGATTTCAGAGGTAGAGTCTAATAGGGAGGAAGTAGCGAGGATGATCTGAATAGAGACCACATGTAAATCAATGAGGTCATTTTCCTCAGCTGTAAAAATGAAGGGATTGAACTAGCTAGCCACTAGGGGCCCTTCTAGCTCCATGTCCTGTGATCCATTTCTCTGCCTCCCATTCCTTCTGCGATTTGCTCTCTCTTTGAGGATACTAGAGATGCCCTGAAAAGCACTGAAACATTGGAGGGAGGAATGGTCTACTGATCTCCCTGCCTCAATCTATCTCCACTCCAATGATTTTCCTAAAGCACAGTTCTGACCTGGTCATTCTCCTATTACATCAACTCCAGTGGCTTATTATTATTAACTATAAGAAATTTACATATTGCTTCAGGGTTTGCAAAGGGCATGACAAATTAGCTCATTTTATCTACAGAACAACCCCCTGTGAGATAATTTTATTATTATCCCTACTTTGCATATGTGGCAGCTGAGGCTGAGAGAGAGGTTAAGTGACTTGCCCTCCCTTAGGATCACACAGTTAAATATTAAGGGTATTAAGGGGCTTGGGGCGGCTAGGTGGCGCAGTGGATAGAGCACCAGCCCTGGAGTCAGGAGTACCTGGGTTCAAATCCAGCCTCAGACACTTAACACTTACTAGCTGTGTGACCCTGGGCAAGTCACTTAACCCCAATTGACTCACTAAAAAAAAAAAATAATAAAATAAAATAAAATAAATATTAAGGGGCTTGAGATAGGGAATACAAATTTGGGTTTCCTTTATTCCTTGTCCAGCACTTTGCCCATTATATCAGTTACCTCAAGGAACAAATATAAACTTCTCTGTTTGGCATTTTAAGGTCTTCACAACCTGGCTCCAACTTACTTTTTTTTTTTTCTGACTTAGGAAACATTACTTCCTTTCACACACACACTGCCATCTGGTCACACTGGCCTTTTGCTTATCCATAGGTTTTGTCCTGGCTATAACTCATGTTTGAAATGCCCAAGAATCCCTTCTTTTTAGAAGCCCTAATTTCCTTTAAGGCTCAGCTCAATCATTTCCTTCTGTGTGAAACTTTTCCTGATCCCTCAGTTTCAAGTGCCTTCACCCCGAAACTTACCTTGTATTTATTTGCTAGTTTATTTTGTTTATTCCTATACACACACACACACACACACACACACACACACACATAAAACCTCCCCGTGCTATATATATATAAGCTCCTTATTTTAGATTGCTTCCCTTTTGTTTTAGTGCCCCTGATACCAGCACAGTGCCAAGCGTTTTGTAGGTGCTTAGTAATTGCTTATTAGTTGATTGATTGAAGATTTATATAGTTTATCATTCTTTGGTATAGTTTGGCCTGGAAAAATACTCTTATGATTGATATTGTGAAGTTGAAATTCACAAAGATACTGGGGTTAGCGTTTTTTGTTGTTGTTGTTGTTTTGGTTTACATAGAAGGTATTTTATTTTTTCCGTTACATGTAAAGATAGTTCTCAACTTTTGTTTATACAAGCTTTACAATTTCAGATTTTTCTCCCTCCCTCCCCCCTCCCCTAGACAGCAGGTAATCTGATATAGGTTATATCTATATACATATACACACACATATATATATATATATATATATATATATACACACACACACACACATATATATCCATAATAACATTAATCCTATTTCTGTATTAATCCTGTTATAAGAGAAAAAATCAGGGCAGTAATGCAAAACCACAAAATAGAAAAAAAAAAACAACAGCACCCAAAACAAAAGAAATAGTATGGTTCATTCAGCATCTATACTCCACAGTTCTTTTTTTTTTTTTTCCTGGATTTGGAGATCCTCTTCTATCATGAGTTCCCTGGAACTCTTCTGTACCATTGCATTGGTGAGAAGAATATAGTCCATCACAGTAGATCAACACTCAATGTTGATGATACTGTGTACAATGTTCTTCTGGTTCTGCTCATCTCACTCATCATCAGCTCACGCAAGACCCTCCAGGTTTCTCTGAACTCTTCCTGCTCATCATTTCTTATAGCACAATAGTATTCCATTGTATTCATATACCACAACTTGTCCAGCCATTTCCCAATTGATGGGCACCCCCTCCACTTCCAATTCCTTGCTACCATGGAAAGAGCAGCTATAAATATTTTTGTACATGTGGGTCCCTTTCCCTTTTCCATGATTTCTTTGGGAAAAAGACCTAAAAGTGGAATTGCTGGGTCAAAGGGTATGCACAGCTTTATCGCCCTTTGGGCATAATTCCAAATTGCTCTCCAGAATGGTTGGATCAGTTCACAGCTCCACCAACAATGGATTAGTGTTCCAATTTTTCCACAGCTTCTCCAACATTTATTATCTTCTTTTTTTGTCATTTTAGCCAATCTGATAGGTGTCAGGTGGTACCTCAGAGTTGTTTTAATTTGCATCTCTCTAATCATTAGAGATTTAGAGCATTTTTTCATATGGGAATAGATAGCTTTGGTTTCTTCATCAGAAAACTGCCTGTTTATATCCTTTGACCATTTCTCAATTGGGGAATGACTTGGATTCTTATAAATTTGATTTAGTTCCCTATGTTTTTTGGAGATGAGGCCTTTATCAAAAGTACTGGCCTCAAAAATTATTTCCCAGCTTTCTGCCTCCCTTTGGGGTTAGCATTCTTACTGTCACTGAAAAACAGAATGAGATCGTTGGTAGTCAAAATTCCAGTTTTAGGTCAAGTGTTTGGGACCATATTGGAAGTACTCTACCTTTTTATAATCTCTGTAGAAACATGGCTAGTAGACTAACAGAGGTCTCACTAAGAGAAGAGATAAAAATACAAATTAAGGCCATTAGGAGCAAAAGAAAACTAGATTACATTTGATGAATACCTAAGAATATATTAACTCCTAAAGGCCAGGAACCTCATCCAGTTGTGAATATTAATTAAACACTGAGCTATTGTATCAGCATTGAATCAGGGTATTGTTTTGTACTTGTCCTTTTTCCTTTTTCATCACTGCTAACACCCTGTCCACCATAACATGACTTTGTTTTCCCTCATGTTCTCATCGTACTAAACTGTGTATTCTGTTGTTCTCTCTCCCTCTATCTCTGTTTTTGTTCTAGTGCCATATTCCTCAGGGGAGTACTTCATTTCAACAACCAGGAATAAGCCTGGATGCTTAAGGTAAGATCCACATAAGCACTTTACCTTATCCAGAGGTGGGTTGATATATTTTAACAATCAACATATGGAAAAAGAATGCACATGTGAGACACTTTTAAGTTTAATCTGCATTATTAATATTTTCTCCATTACTTTCTTAATGAGGGTGGCAAAGTGGCATAGTAGATAGAGCAGAAGGGAAAGTCAGAAAGACCTGAGTTCAAATTCTACCTTAGATACTCACCAGCTGTGTGACTCTGGGCAAGTCAACCTCTAGGCTGTGACCTCTGGCCAAGTCAAGTTAACCTCTGTCTGCCCCCAGTTTATCTATAAAATAGGGGTAATAATAGCATCTATTTGCCTCGAATATTGTGAGGATCAAATGAGATAATCATTATAAAGAGCTTAGTACAGTGCCTGACATAGCATCTATTTGCCTCAAATATTGTGAGGATCAAATGAGATAATCATTATAAAGAGCTTAGTACAGTGCCTGACATAAATAAGTACAGTATAAATGTTAGCTATTATTTTTTACATTTTATTAAGTAAGGATAATACTTCTACTACATATCTCACAAGATCAAATGAGATAATTTTAAAGTGTTTAGCATATTACCTGGCACATAGTAAGTGCTTTATTAATATTAGCTATTATTATTATTATTATTTTTAATTATTAAGTAAGGATAATTCTTATACTACATATCTCACAGGGTCAAGTGTGAGAATCAAATGAGATAATAATTATAAAGTGGTTAGTGCAGTGCCTGGCACATAGTAGGCACCATACAAATGTTAGCTATGATTGGGATTTTTGGGGTTTTGGGGGGGAGGGGCAGGGCAATGAGGGTTAAGTGACTTGCCCAAGGTCACACAGCTAGTAAGTGTCAAGTGTCTGAGCCTGAATTTGAATTCGGGTCCTCCTGAATCCAGGGCCAGGGCTCTATCCACTGTGCCACCTAGCTGCCCCAGCTATAACTGTTTTTAGACAATGCATAAAGCAATAACTCAGGTTCTGGTTTGTAGCATTTGCTGATTTCCAAGGTTTAAATGCTCACACTGAAAATTAACAATTGGTTCTCAAGACCAAGTCCAAGCTGACTCCATTAAGCATACCCCCGACCTTGTCATTCATACCCTTAATATCAAATTTTTTTTTTTTTTTAGTGAGGCAATTGGGGTCAAGTGACTTGCCCAGGGTCACACAGCTAGTAAGTGTTAAGTGTCTGAGGTCGGATTTGAACCCAGGTACTCCTGACTCCAGGGCCGGTGCTCTATCCACTGTGCCACCTAGCTGCCCCTCAATATTTTTTTAACATGAGGATAGTGACTAGCTTTAAAAAATGCAGTTCTTACAGGGAAAGTCAGTGGTGAAGTAAATATCCATCAGAAAATTATTTTTCAATTAAGGATATTTTTCAGTTACTTATCCTTACTCTACACAGATAGCCGCATCAATGGGCATCATGGTTTTCAAGTCATTTGTAGTTGTTTGGCAATGGCCTGTGAGCTCCTTGAGGGAAGGACTGAGTCATATTTGTCCTTATATTATTCCCTAAGCCGTTAGCACAGTGCCTGGCAGATAGGATGTCTTTAATAAGTGCTTGTTGAATGACTAAATAAAATTGGGAAATGCTAAATGGGAACACAAGGGTTTCAGGGAAAGATGATTTCTTTATCTTGTGTTAAGAGACAGAGTTTAAAAAGAAATGAAAGATTCGTCTTTTTTCTATTTGTATTCATCTTATAGACATGGTAATGTTCTTGACCTTCAGGTCTTTCTTACTGGCACGTTAGTATTCCTTGCATCTACCGATGCCTGTAAGGCTCATTTATAGAACTGCAGAAAATAAGGAAACAATGAGCCCAAGTTCCACCAGATGGCAACATTTAAAAAGCCATTTGTAGTATGTGGTTGTAAGCTGATGAGACAATTATCCTACCCAGAATCTTGCCCATGTCTTCGAACATTCCCCCAAATTGTCATGGTTGTTTTTGCTTCATCTACCCTTCCCACCTTACAGCAGTCCAAATTTTCATTAACAAATGTTATTTTTTTGAACTTAAAAAAAAAAGAAATGTATGTTGCTGAACTATTAAAGGCACAAATCAATATAGAGGTGACTCTGTGTGTGTTTCTCTACCATTGTGATAAATGCCCTGGATGTTACAGTGTGATTGTTTCTATTACAAATTCCTATTCAGAGGGGTAGGGAAGAGAGGTTCTGAAAATTGTGTCCTAACAAAGTGGGGCGGTATTTTGTGTTATTGTCTTGTTACTTAATCCACTAGCTATGAGCTCCCTGAGGGCAGAGACCATGCTTTTTACTATCTCAGTGCCTAGTCCATAGGAAACATTTAATAAATGCTTGTTGACTAAATCACATGAGTTCTCCGAGAATTAGACATGCCTTGTGGCTTGGCTGTATGAAAACTTTCCCTTTAGGCCGTATCAGTGTGGGAACTTAGGGAACAGATGTGATCCAGGTGCCAGGAGAGGCTATCCAAAGAAGACTGGACTAGGTTCCAGGGAAACCTGTATAGAGGAAGTAGAAAGGAATTTGAGTAGCGATAAGAGGGATCCCACCCAATCTTATGGTTTATGAGTACAGGATAGGAATAAAGACTGGGCCTGTGATTTCATTGGTTCTGGGAACTGCTGGAGGAGCCTGTCTGTACCTTATATGCAGTTGATAATATTAGACTTGTCTGAGGTCATATGTGTCTGACTCTTCTTGACCTCTTTTGGGGTTTTCTTGGCAGAGATACTAGCTCATTTTACAGATGAAGAAACTGAGGAAAACACTTAAATGACTTGCCCAGGGTCACACAGCTACTATGTTTCTAAAGCTGGATTTGAACTCAAGTCTTCCTGACTCCAGACCCAGCACTCTATCCATTGCACTACCTAGCTACCACTGATATTTTGGGTTTTGTCTGTTTTATTTTCATTGATGTTTATATCATTGATGTTGATTGCCATCAGTAAATAAACATCAAGGGCCCAATGCATGTCTGACATTGTCCTGATTATACTTCCTCCATTTAAATGAAATGGGAAAAATTATTCAAATAAGATCCCAATTATTGTTAAATTTTCTTGTAGCTGGAGCTATGGGATAAACATTTTTAGATGGAATGAAAGACATTGGAGAATCTCAACTAAAGTGACGTCCCTAATTCCTCTCCCTCCTCTTCATTTCCTATTGTGTTGGAGGCTACTTTACTTAAGCCTCACAGGAAGGAATTGGCTAGATTAGTTTCCTGGAATGGGATCAGTTCATGGGGGTTGTGGGGTTCCTTTCCTAAGGTTATTGGCTAGATCTGTTTTCTACTGTTGTGGGTAGTGTGCCTGCATTTATGTCAGAGTAAACAAAATAATAACAGTGTAGATATAGTTTTCTTCCTCAACTAATTCCTGTCTTAATAAATTATATTTATCATAATCCTAAACATATTAAATTTCATATATTTTTATTAAGCCCTAGTAAAGGGAGAATGCAAACATGAATATGACATGATTCCTGGTTTGGGGATGTTTGCAATCCAGCAAGGGAAACAAATTATGCATGTGAATAACTAAAAAAACAAAATGAAATATTTTAAGTCCTTAAGCAAGGTCATTCAAGTAAAGTATTATTTGAAATCTAAGAAGGGAGAGATCATATCTAGGGAAAGGTATAAATAAATTGTCTTTAGGAGTTCCAAAACATAAAAGAAAAGTTCCTATTTCCTTAGTAAGTGTTTGACAGTTGTTTTGTATATAATGGATAGCATTATAAAATTTTAAAAGACATCATCCTGGCATAGTGGATAAAGTACTGGACTTGGAGCGAGGAAGATCTGTGTTCAAATTTCACCAAAGATACTTAATAGCTGCATAACCCTGGCAAGTCACTTAATATCTTTAAGCCTCTGTTTCTTCATCTGTCAAATGTACATATATCATACCTCATGAGGATGTTGTAAGGGTAAAACAAGTTAATGCATGTAAAGCAGTTTTCAAACTTTATAAAGTGCTGTATAAATGACACTCATTATTAAGCTCTGTCTTATAAGTGGAATTCCAAGAGGTGGAAGTTAAAAGGGAGGGCATTCCAGGTGTGGGGGACCTTTCATGTAAAGGTCAAAAGGCTGGAGATGGAATGTTGTGTGCAGGGACCAACTAGCAGGAAAGCTTGACTGAGACAGAGTAAATGAAGAGGAGTAATAAGAAATTAGACTGGAAAGGTAGGTGGAAGTCAGAAGATTAATAATAGCTGACAGTTATATAGCACTCTAAGGTTTGCAAAATGCTTTTACATACTTTCTTTCATTTTATTATCTATTACATTAAATTCAACAGACACTCAAGGCTTATTCTTTTAGATTCTTTTATGAGGATGCTCAATAGGTGAATTACTTGTTAATGGGAAAACCACAATTTTCCACCTCTGTTAGCTCCCTAGAAAGCTGTTTCTGTGGATTTCTAGCATGACAAAGTTGAAAAGGGCCCTACATTACATCTAAATAGCAATGGGTGTTGGGAACTATTTGAAAGGTAGTAGCGTGTTCCTTTGGAAACACACTACTGCTTTTAGAACCCCCTCAGGTAATATGAAATTTTTTCTTCTCTTGGATTGAAAAGTTTATTTTAGTTAGCGTTATACTTGCTAAAACTAGAATTTAAATCACTCAGCATGTTATCATTTGTATTTCAAATGTGTATATTTTGTATTTAATTATTTTAATAGTTATGTAAAGGATACAAGGCAGTGAATCAGAGACCTAGTGTCTGACTATAGCAATAGCCAGCCTTGTGTCCTTGTGAAAAGCAGCTTGATAAGGTGGATAGAGCTCCATACATGGAGTCCAGACCACCTGGGTTTGGTTCCTGCCTCAGCCACTTAACTGTGACCCAGAGTAAGTCATTTCACCCTCTTTGGACCCCAGTTTCCTCACCTGTAAGATGTGGGGTTGGCACCCAGCATGTAAAGTCCCTTCGAGTTCCTAAGTCACTTAGAATCAGGCTCCTACATATTATAGATGAGAAAACCAAAGCCTAGGAGTCACTCTCAAGGTGACAGAGAAAGGTAGCAGCAGAACTAAGACTAGGACCTGGTTCTTCAACCTCATATATAAGTAACTAATTTCCTTCCTTTCTCTCTCTTTCCTTCCTTCTTTTCTTCCCTTCTTCCCTCCCCTCCTCTTCCCTCCCCTTCCCTCCTCTCTCT
The DNA here is from genome assembly GCF_019393635.1 of Dromiciops gliroides. Taxonomy (NCBI): domain Eukaryota; kingdom Metazoa; phylum Chordata; class Mammalia; order Microbiotheria; family Microbiotheriidae; genus Dromiciops; species Dromiciops gliroides. The sequence continues at coordinate 253,444,285 of NC_057861.1, forward strand.
CCTTTCCTTCCTTCCTTCCATTCATCCATCAAAAGGTATAACAACATACCCCTTCCTTTCCTTACACAGTTGCTGAAAAGTTAAATACAATAAAGATAGTTATAGTATTATTGTTCCTTTATTCATATATATATATATATATATATACACACACACACACATACATACATACATATACACAATATAGTGCATCTATACATACATATATGTGTATGTATATATACTTTGTGCATGAGAAGTAGCCTGGTTTTAAGATAGAGGGATATCCTTAGAGTTAGGAAGACCTGTGCTTATTTTCAGTTTATGTCCAGTCTCTGCCAGATACTATGTAACTGACCAAAGGTTAAATCACCTTTTATGCCCCCTAGGAAACTAAGAAGGCATCTATGTGGCTCAGTGGATAGAGAGCTGGGCCTGGCGTCAGGAAGACCTGAATTCAAATCTGGTCTCCGATATTTACTAGCTGTGTGACTCTGGGCAAGTCACTTAACCTCAGTTTGCCTTAATCCACTGTAGAAGGAGATAGCAAACCACTCCAGTATCCATGCCAAGAAAATCCTATGGACAGTATGGTCTAGGAGGACATGAAAAATTGAACATGACAAAATGACTGAACAACAACAAGAGAAAATTAAACTATTGTTAACTGAGGAGTTGTTGCTCTGCATTGAAAGAGAGAGTTTCTATATTATATGTTCCCAATAGATGCTCTTTGAAAAGAGGCTGGATAATCATTTGTTGAATGTTTTCTACTTGAATTTTTTCCACATATTGGTTAGACTAGATCGCTTCCAAGGTCCTATCCAACTCTCAAATTCTCTGATTCTGTGGACACTGATTAGATCATAGGTTTGGAACAAAATAAATAAATGAGTCGTGTGTGTACAGATACATTTGTAACATTGCCATGTCTGAGTTTCTTTTATCTTATGTTATAGAAGACTGCAAATCTTACTCAGTTGTCTTTATTTTTTTGAAGTTATTAAGATGAGTCCTTTGTGAATTTAGTAAGAGTGTTATACATTAGTGGGGCTGTGAAATTAAAACTGCTGCACAATCTATATTGTGGAGAAACACAGCAATAAACAACCTCCATTATTTCTTTTTATGATAAGGTATTTGGTGCGCCCAACATCTTGCTCTTTCTTCTAAAAACATTGCTATAAAGGTCAAATGACTAGGCTGGGAGTTAGTTGTTTGCCATGTGATGAGTTTGCTATTTGCATGGGGATTATAACCTCATTCACACAGGGACCCTCACTGATGGAGTAGGTATTATGAAAGCACTATTCCAGGGCAGTCCTAAGTGAGCAATTTATTTGCTGCTATGCTTTTAGCTGTGTTATGGTGCTACGTGATGCCATTTGCCTCTCTCTCATAGTCCCTCCCCACTTAGGTCATCAGTACCAGAGGTCTTCAGGACTAGGTTAAATTGTAAATGAAACTGATCCCTGGCTGTCCATCTCTCCAACATCCACAATCCCTGGCAGTACTAGAGAAAGAGCAAAAACGTCCATTATGGGATCAGTATTCTCTTTCTTTGCTTATGAACTTTTGTAAAATGCAGAAGGGTATGGTTAAATGACATTAATTCCAATATTAAAACCACCTTGGAATTTATGAAACTGCACTCAGTAATTTGTCACTTAAGAAGTACACAGAGAGAATACCACTTACTGACCTCATCCACCTAAGCAGTTTGATTCCCATGTTTTTATATAACAATAAATTAATAATTCATGTTCAACAAATGCTTATTGGCTTGACTATAAGCAAATTCCAAATCAAAGTATTTGTGTTGCTGCCTATTCTTCTTTTCCCTCCAGTACAGAACATCGTACATTGGAAATCCAACGTCCCGTCCCTCTGCCATAAGCCCCTTTCACAGTCCACTTGTCAAAGCCAGTCTACTTCTAAGGCTGTCGTTCAAGACAAGGGAAGACTTGGGAGGCTTAGTCAGGTCAGGCCTGGTCCTGGGTAATTGTCAGTCTAGGGATTCTGTTACTCTTTTTTTTTTAGTTGTTTTTTAAAAAGTCTTATAATTTATTTAGAATTTTATTTTCCCACATTGCATGTAAAAACAAATTTTACATCAATTTTTAAAAACTTTGTGCTCCTCCTTCCCTCCCCACCCCTCTTTAAGAACTCAAGCAATTCAATATAAGTTATACCTGTGTATATAAATGTAAAACATTTCCACATTAGCCAGGTTGTAAAAGAAAACAGACAAAACCAAAACTTCAGACAAAGGAACTAACGAAAAAAATATGCTTCAATCTGTATTCAGATACCATCAGTTCTTTCTCTGTAGATGGATTGCATTTTTCTTAAGTTCTTCAGAGTTGTCTTGGATCATGGTATTGCTGAAAGTAAGTCATTCACAGCAGATCATCTTACAATATTGCTATTATTTTGTATACAGTACATTTCACATTGCATCAGCTCATGTAAGTCTTTCCAAGTTTTTCTGATAGCATCCTGCTCATCATTTTTTTATAGTAAACTACATTTATATAGTATTTTAAAGTGAGATTTACTTACAATAAACCCATGAAGTTGATTATTGCAACAATACTAAAAGATAACATTTATATAGTACCTTATACCTGACAAAGAATTTTCTTCACAATAGGCAAGCAAAGTACCATTCAGTCAATTCTTATCTTCATCTAGTCATCATCAATCCATCTATCAATCAATCCATCAGTCAATCAGTCAAATATCATCTTACATTGCTCTTGCCTCTGCTTCAAAATTTTTTTTCACAGTTACTATTGCTAACTGCTTTTCTCTCCATCCTATTCCCTCCCCATGATATTTACTCTATTTTCTATCTTCTTTCACCCTATCCCTCCTCACAAGTGTTTTGCTTTTGACTGCCTCCTCCCCCAATCTGTCCTCCCTTCTTTCACCCTTCCCCGTTATCCTTTTCCCTTCCTACTTCCCTGCAGGGAGGGTTACATAGATTCCTCTTCCTAATTGAGTGTGTATGCTCTTCCCTCTTTGAGCCAATTCTGATGACAGTAAGGCTCACTCATTCCCCCACACCTCCTCATCTTCCACTCCAGTCCATAAGCTTTTTCTTTTTTCTTTTATGTAAGATATTTTACCCCATTCCACCTCTCCCTTTCCCTTTCTCCCAGTGCATTCCCCTCTCTCACCCCTTAATTTTATTTTTTTAAAGATACCATTCCTTCATATTCAAATCACATCTGTGCCCTCTGTCTTAATATACTCCATCCACCTGCCCTAATAATGAGAAAGTTCTTATGAGTTACAAATATCATCTTCTCACATAGGAATGTGAACAGTTTAATCTTTTAATATCCCTTATGATTTCTTTTTCCTGTTTACCTTTTTATGCTTCTCTAGGGTCTTCTATTTGAAAGTCAAATTTTCAATTCAGCTCAGGTCTTTTCATCATGAATGCCTGAAAGTCCTCTTTTTCATTGAATTCTTATTTTTTCCCCTGAAAGATTATGATCAGTTTTGCTTGGTAGGTGATTCTTGGTTGTAATCCCAGTTCCTTTGCCCTTCAGAATACCATATTCCAAGCTCTCCAATCCTTTAATGTAGAAGCTGCTAGATCTTGTGTTATCCTAACTGTGGCTCCATAATACTTGAATTGTTTTTTCCTGGCTGCTCGCAATATTTTCTCCTGACCTGGGAGTTCTGGAATTTGGCTATAATATTCCTGGAAGTTTTCATTTTGGAATCTCTTTCAGGAGGTGATTGTTGGATTCTTTCAATTTCTATTTTACCCTCTTATTATGGAATATCAGGCCATTTTCCCCTGAAAATTTCTTGAAAGATGATGTCTAGGCCCTTTTTTTTTTTAATCATGGCTTTCAGATATTCCAATAATTTTCAAATTATCTCTCCTGGATTTATTTTCCAGGTCAACTGTTTTTCCAAGGAGATATTTCACATTGCCCTCTATTTTTTCATTCTTTTGGTTTTGCTTTATTTTGTCTTGATTTCTCGTAAAGTCATTAGCTTCCATTTGCTCAATCCTAATTCTTAAGTAATTGTTTTCTTCAGAGAGCTTTTGTATCTCCTTTTCCATTTGGCTTTTCAAGCTGCTGACTTTTTTTTCATGATTTTCTTGCATCATTCTCATTTCTCTTTCCGTTTTTTTCTCTACCTCTCTTACCTTATCTTCAAAGTCCTTTTTGAGTGCTTCCATAGCCTGAGACCAATTCATATTTTTCTTGAAAGCTTTGGATGTAGGAGCTTTGACTTTGTTAACTTCTTCTGAGGGTGTATTTTGATCTTCCCTGTCACCAAAGAAACTTTCTATGGTCTGCAGTTTTTTTCTGTCTGTATATTTTCCTTGCCTATTTCTTGACTTTTAACTCCTTCTTAAAGTAGGGCACTGCTTCCAGGATGTACTGTCCCAAGCTTCAGGGAATCCAAGCTGGTATGATTTAAGGAGAGGCATATTCTGCACTCCCCTGGCCTGTGCTCTGGTCTGTAAGTAACCACAGGCCTGCTTGCTCTTTAATCCAGGAACAGAATTCTGTTTCACTGTGGTTGCAAGCTCTGGCATGCCTGTGCCCCTCCCCAACCTGGGACGCCACTCAAGACTACTTCCTGGTTCTGAGCATGGGCAACACAACAGAGTTCTGCCTCAGCACCAGCATAGACCTCTGTAATCTCCCCCTGGCCAATTGTTCGACCCCCCTCACTGGTATGTGAGTTGAGTTCCAGAAGTATCTGCTGCCTCAGCTCATTCCAAGGCTCTGGAGGCCTGATTCTCTGGGATTGGGGCTGCGTCTGTGTGGTGTGGCCCGAATCTGCACTCCACTCTCACCCCAGTACAATAGACCTTTCCTGCCAACCTTCTGAACTGTCTTTGGCTGGAAGATGATCTGCTGTGAATGACTTGGTTATTTTCAGCAATGCAAAGACCAAGATAACTCTGCAAGACTTATGAAAATTGCAATCCGTCTCCAGAGAAAGAACTGATGGTATCTGAAAACAGATTGAAGCATATATTTTTTTGATAGTTCCTTAATTTGAAGTTTTGTTTTTGTCTGTTTTCTTTCACAACTTGGCTAATGTGGAGATGTTTTGTGTGACTACTCATGTATAACTTATATTGAATTGCTTTAGTTCTTATGGGTGGGGTGGAGAGGGAGGGAGGAAGAGAAGTTGGAACACAAAGTTTTAAAACAATTGATGTCAAAATTTGTTTTTACATGTAATTTGGAACAAATAAAATTCTAAACATTTCTAAAAAAAAGAAAAGAAAACTATCTTACCCCGTCCTTTTGTGCTGCTCCAGGAATGTTCTTATGGTATTGTTTGAGGAGTTTGAAGGGATTTGGGGGAGAGCTCTGAAGAGTCACTGCCTTTCCTCTGACATCTTGACTCTGCCCTGGATTCTGTTACTCTTAAGGGTGAACTTAAGGAAATGGGGAAGGCCCAAGACCAAACTGGATTACAATCGTTATGTTAAGTTTGATTCATCCTTTTAGTTTATCACCAAAACCATAGTGTCCTTTGGACCAGAGATGAACCAGGCTAGTGTTGAACCTCCATTATTTATTTGTTTGTTTGTTTATTTATTTATTTTTGCTGGATTCATGTCCCTGCAATACAACCAACTGAAAATCATAACAATACTGAGGTATGCTCATGAGACAAATGTTTTCAATTGATAAATTTTCTTCATGATTTTTCCATAGATTCCATATACTTAGCTAGTATGCTATTTAGATAGCACCTTCTATGAAAGCAGCCACCTTAATAGGGTAGAACTTGAGCAGTTTATCATTTGATCTGAAATAATAGTTCAAGGAAGCAGGTAAGTGTTGAAGTGGACAGAGTTCTAGGCCTAGCATCAGGAAGACCTCAGTTCAAATCCAGCCTCAAACACTTACCCAGTTTGCCTTAGGTTCTTCATTTGTAAAATGAACTGGAAAAGGAAATGGCAAACTACTCTAGTATCTTTTCCAAGAGTTGAAAAGACTAAATGACAACAACAACAATGCTTAAAAGAATATACCATTAGGAGCAAAACTTCACCTATCGGAATACAGCAGTTATATCTCTTCCCCACGCCTCCCCTAGTCTTCTCTTCTCTAAGCTAAACATCCCCAATTCATTGAACCATCCTCATAAAACATGGTCTGCTTAGCCTTCTAGATGTCCTTCTCCTTATACTTTAATTTGTCTATGATCATCCTAAAATATGGCCCCAGAATTGGATACACCATTGTGAATGTGTCAGATTAGGATAGACTACACATAGCAAGACTATCAACCAAAATATTTTAAATACTATGGTTTGATTAAATCAACATAAGAGCACATAGCTTTGTTGACTGATGTGCCACATTGGTGACTCATAGTGAGATTGCAATCCACTAAGGCACCTAGGTCTTCTTCACATTAATCATCGCCCAGCTCACACCTTTCTTAGCCCAAGTTTCCTCATATGTAAAGTAAAAGTGTTGGACTCTTAAGACTTTTATGAAGTCCCTTCTGGGTGTAAATCTATAATTCTCTAATCCTTTGTCCTGGCTGACATCTCTCTATTTTATCCATATGGATGTCATGAGAGACTTTCTCAGATTCCTTGCAAAGATCTAGGCTTATCATGTATCAGCAATACATTCTACTGCTTGTCCAAAAAGGAAATAGAAACTTCTTGTTGGTGAATCTGTGATAGTTCTTGGGGCTCACTGCTTCTCTCAATGCTGAGAATTCACCACTTTAACAATACTTTCTAGTCAAGCCAACAAAGCACCTACTGTGTTCCAGGCATGGTGCTTTGTGTTGGGGGTACAAAGAAAGGCCAAAACAAAAAGCGTCAAGTTCTTGTCCTAAGAGTCTGAAGTTACTACGCTCCAAAATTTTTCTTAAAAAAGAGAAGAGGGGCAGCTAGGTGGTGCAGTGGATAAAGCACTGGCACTAAATTCAGGAGGACCTGAGTTCAAACCTGGCCTCAGACACTTGACATTTACTAGCTGTGTGACTCTGAGCAAGTCACTTAACCCTCATTGCCCCTCAAAAAGAGAGAGAGAGAGAGAGAGAGAGAGAGAGAGAGAGAGAGAGAGAGAGAGAGAGAGAAGAATGTTTTTCTATGTGTAGGCTTGTGGATCCTCTCTCATGCTCCACTGTCTTTTTAAAAAAACAGTCCACAATCCCTTATCAGTTTGGGTTTTTTTTGTTTTTTGGTTTGTTTGGTTTTTTGCAGGGCAATGAGGATTAAGTGACTTGCCCAGGGTCACACAGCTAGTCAATGTCAAGTGTCTGAGTCCATATTTTTTTTGTTGTTTGTTTTGTTTTGTTTTGTGGGGCAACAGGGGTTAAGTGACTTGCCCAGGGTCACACAGCTAGTAAGTGTCAAGCGTCTGAGGCCGGATATGAACTCAGGTACTCCTGAATCCAGGGCCGGTGCTTTATCCACTGTGCCACCTAGCCACCCCGCTGAGTCCATATTTGAACTCAGGTCCTCCTGATTCCAGGGCTGGTGCTTTATCCACTGTGTCACCTAGCTGCCTCTCTACCAGTTTTTATAGTACCCTGGAATAAAGTTCATCCAAGTTTGGTGACTTGAACCTGCTGAGGCTGGTGAAGTGCTCCCTTTCCATTTATTTACTTCAGTTAATCATTGACATTTTATCTTTCCTAATCCACAGACCGTTTACCTTTGTCAGAACACAAAAGCCACAGTAGAATAATGTAGTTCTGCTTTCTGTCACATCATCTTATCACCCTACCAAGCAATGTTCCCAGTATTCCCATCTATCATTGAAATAGGTTCCTTAGGTACACAGATATTGGATCCCTTTTCCCACTTTTGTTGTTGCTGTTCAGTTGTTTCAGTCGTGTCCAACTCTTCAAGACCCCCATTTTGGAATCTTCCTGACCCCATTGGGGCTTTTCCTTCTCCAGCTCATTTTTACAGATGAGGAAACTGAGGTAAATAGAGTTAAGTGATTTGTCCAGAGTCACACAGCTTCTAAGTGTCTTAGGCCACATTTAAACTCAGGTCTTCCTGACAACAAGCATGGTGCTCTATCCACTATGCCACCTAGTTGCCCCTTCCCCACTTTGCTGGTCTTTTAAAACATATGAATTTGGGGCAGCTAGGTGGCGCAGTGGATAGAGCACCGGCCCTGGATTCAGAAGGACCTGAGTTCAAATCCGGCCTCAGACACTTGACACTTACTAGCTGTGTGACCCTGGGCAAGTCACTTAACCCCAATTGCCTCACTAAAAAACAAAAAACAAAAAAAACCAAAAACATATGAATTTGTTTGGGGAAATTAGGTTTGATAGGAAGCCTCAGTTTCTTCATCTTGAAAATAGGGATTTTAATCCCTTCAATGCCTATCTCACAGAGTGATTATTAGCATCAATGAGGTGATATATTTGAAAGTGCTTTATCAACCTGAAAACACTATAAATTTAAATCAAGTGTAGAATCAAGTGACTTAGTATCAACTGACTTGGTATCAATCATTGAACAAATATGTATGTACTTGGGGTATGCAAAGCCCAGTGCTTTGTTACTAACAAGTAATTTATTCTAACAAGGAGAGAAGTTTTAAAGATAGGCAATAACAAAACATTACCTGATAAATACATTTACAAAACAAAGTGCTATGAGAGGTATGTAGAGAATGTTTGTCACAAATCAGGTGATCAAGGAAAGCTCCCTAGAGGAGGTAGCATTTCTTTTGGCCTTTAAAGAATGGATAATCAGCAGGGGAAAATGGGGGAAACTCTCCATTCAAGAAATGTGGAGCAGCTTGAGCAGACACAAAAATGCTTTGGAGGTAGGAGCTTGTCCAGTTTAGCCAGAGGGTAGAGTGTATACTTTGAGATAAGACTGGAAAGACATAAAATCGTCATATTTTGAGGGCTCTCGAATATTAAGTAAAAGAGCCTGAACTTTACACAGGAGGCAGTTGGGAGCACATGAAGATTCTTGAGCAGAGGAGTAACATAATGGGATATAGACATAAGATTATCTTGGCAGCCAAAAAGAGAATTGGGAGAGTAGGAAGTGGGGGTGTGTTAAAGACTGGAAAATCTGTAAGGATGCCATTATAATTGTTTCCCTGGCTTTATTCCAGGTTCAGCTTTGAATTGCACCTTTTGAAAGAGATCTTTCTTGGTTCTCTCAACTGCTAGTTCCTTCTCTTCTGAGTTTATCTCCCATGTAACATGTTCATATCTTATATGTGTCTAGTTGTTTACTTAGGGAGTTAGGTGACTCAGTGAGTAGAACACTGGGCCTGGAGTCAGGAAGACCTGAGTTAGAATTCAGCCTCAGATACCTACTAGCTGTGTGACCCTGGGCAAGTCACTTAGCTCTGTTTGCTTTAATGTGCTGGAGAAAGGAAATGACAAACCATTCTAGTATCTTTGCCAAGAAAACCCCATAAACAGTATGGTTCATGGGATCATGAAGAAGCAGACATGATGGAAAAACACTAGTTATTTACATGCTGTTTCCTCTGTTTGAATGTGAGTTCCTTCCAGGCAGGGACTGGTTTTTTGTTTTTGTTTTTTTAATAAAGTATTTTATTTTTGTCTAGTTACATGTAAAGATAGTTCTCAACTTTTGTTTATACAAGCTTTCCAATTTCAGATTTTTCTCCCTCCCCTAGACAGCAGGTAATCTGATGTAGGTGTTATATATATATATAAAACATTAAACATATTTCTGCATTAGTCATGTTATAAGAGAAAAATCAGAGCAATGAGGAAAAACCTCAAAATAGAAAAACAACAGCACAAAAACAAAAGAAATAGTATGGTTCATTCAGCATCTATACTCCACAGTTTTTTGGTTTTTTTCCTGGATTTGGAGATCCTCTTCCATCATGAGTCCCCTGGAACTCTTCTGTACCATTGCATTGGTGAGAAGAATATAGTCAGGCAGGGACTGTTTTTAACCTTTTTCTGGTGGGGGGTGGGGGTGGGGAATGGACAATGAAGGTAAAGTGACTTGCCCAGGGTCATACAGCTAGTAAGTATCAAGTGTCTGAGGCCAGATTTGAAATCAGGTCCTCCTGAATCCAGGGCTGGACCACCTAGCTGCCCCAACCTTTTTTTTTTCCCCCACTCTGTAGCACTTAACACAGTGCTAATGTTTGATAAATGCTTTTTGACTGATATATAATGAGAGACTAAACTGGGGGCAGTGAGAAGGAACAAGCATTTATTAAGTGTTTTCTATGTGGAAAGATCTGTGCTAAGTACTTTACCAATATCATCTCATTTGATCCTCACATCAACCATGTGAGGTAGGTGCTATTATTATCATCGTCACCATCTGCCAGGTAAGGAAATTGAGTCAGTCAGAGATTAAGTGACCTGCCCAGGGTCTGAGTATCTGAGGCCAAATTTGAACTCAGGTCTTCCTGACTGCAGGGCAGCACTCTATCCACCATGACTCCTACCAGGTTAGGTTTGGTGAAGAATTTAAAATAGGAATAAAATAGAGGAAATAGATGCAAGAGATGTTGAAGAGACAGAAACTGGATATTGATTGACTGTGAAAAATGTGAAATGGAACAAAGTTATACCCAAGGCTAAAAACATGGGAATCAGGATGAATGTTGGTGTCACAAACAGAACTTGTGAAGATGGAGGAAAAAGCCATTAGTCAAAAGGATTACAAGGTTTGTGGTATCCTGAGCAGTGAGGTTTATATTACAATTGGGAGGTGGAAAGAATGCTGGTCCAAAATTTCAAGGATGTGGTAGAGTTTATGGGCAGTAGATTTGGGATTCCAGGAGGTATAATAGAATGGGCTTGCCAGTGGGTGAATTGGGGTTACAGAGGGACTAGGAAGGACTAGGAATGGTAAGAATCAGGGTGAGTATTTAGCAGAAGATAGTACAACTGTTCTTCTTTCACTCATTTAGGAGGATAAAACTGGATGATTAAAATGGATTGTAAGCAGAGGTAGATTACCATGACCTGTTCTGTTGGCAGAACAGAACCAATAGTTCTCCTCAAAGTTTGGTGTTTGAGGAATGTGCTTCCATGAAATTGTGTCTCCAGTGTTAACCCCTTAATTAGGGGAATACGATCTCTGGTTTCTGTGCTCTAGGCATTTGGCTTCCAGATGCCGGAGGGTCAAATTTTCTGCTGAATGGATATCCAGGCTCCTGCAGATTCCTAGGAGGAAAGGGAAGGGTAGGAGAGGGAATAAGCATTTATTAAGATCCTCGGGGGGGGGGGGCGGGGACGACAGCTAGGTGGCACAGTGGATAGAGCACCAGCCCTGGATTCAGGAAGACCTGAGTTCAAATTTGACCTCAGACGCTTGAGACTTTTTTTTTTTTGGTGAGGCAGTTGGGGTTAAGTGACTTGCCCAGGGTCACACAGCTAGTAAGTGTCAAGTGTCTGAGGCTGGATCTGAACTCAGGTCCTCCTGAATCCAGGGCCGGTGCTCCATCCACTGTGCCACCCAGCTGCCCCTAGATGCTTGATACTTACTAGCTATGTGACCCTGGACAAGTCACTTAACCCTTATTGCCCCCCCCCAAAGATCCTACTATGTGTAAGACACTGTACTAAGTGCTTTTACAAACATTGCTTCATTTGATCCTTATTTATGAAGACTGCCCATAGTAAATATTTCAGTATATGTTGAGTTGAATCAAAGCCACCTTTACAATTAGCAAGGATCAGGCTGTATGTATTTTTTCTATGGATAAGAGATTTATTTTTTTCTTTCTAATTTTTTAAATATAACAAATACTCAATAAAATGAGCATTTCCATATACATTGTAGAACAGGAGATTATACATAAAATTGTCAACCTATTATATAGAGCTTGCTTTTTTAAAAAAAAAGTTTCAAATTCAGCATGTGATTTTCAAAGCTATCTTGTCTGAAATTCCTTCTCATTTGGGGCAAGGCACTGTTATCTCTAATTGCCTTCTCCTTCCCACCCCCTCCCCCCAAAAAAAACCTGAAAGAAAAAAAAAAAAAGGAAAAACCTCTCCTTGTTAAAAATTAGCATAGTCAAATAAAACAAATTCCTACACTGGCCATATCCAAAAGTATTTCTAATTTTGTATTTTGAGTCCATCACCTTTCTTTGTGGGGATGGACAACATACTTCATCATCTGTCCTCTGAAATTGTGATTGGTCCCTGCATTGATCTGATTTCTTTAGTCTTTTGTCTTTTATAATGTTGCTGTTATATAAATTGTTCTAGTTCTGCTCACTTCACTCTGCTTCATTTCATATGAGTCTTCCTAGATTTCTCTGAAATGATCTCTTTTATAATGTGTTACAATGCAATAATGTTCCATTTATATAATATATTTTTTCAGCCATTTCCAAGTTGGTGCATACCCTCTGAGTTACTGATTCTTTGCTACTATTAAAAAAAAGGGTTGCTATAAATATTTTTGTTTGTATAGATCCTTTTCCTATTACTTTAAGCCCTTGGGGGTAGTAGAATTATCACTATATCAAAAGTTATACACAATTTAGAGTCAATCAACAAAGTTTTTTTTTTCTAATTCGCTATTTTAAAAATGTATTTTAACAGTATTTTTTTCCAATCACGTGTAAAGACAAATTTCAACATTCATTTTTTTAAAAATTTGAGTTCTAAATTTTCTCTCTCCCTTCCTCACCTCCCCCCTTTCTAAGAGGGTAAGCAATTTGATATAGGTTATATATGTATGATCATATAAAACCTATTTCTATGTCAGACACGTTGTGAAAGAAGAAACAGATCAAAAGAAAAAAACACAAAATAAAGAAAATGAAAATAGTATGCTTATGTCTGCATTCAGACTTAGTTCTTTCTCTGTATGTGTATAGCATTTTTCACCATGAGTCCTTTCAACAGACATTTAATAAGCACCTAAAATATTCCAGGTATCATGCTAAGCACTGGGCATACAAAGAAAGACAAAAGACAGTCCCTGCTCTCAAGGAACTCATGGGCTAATTGGAGAGATATACTATGTACAAACAAGATATCTACAGGATAAATTGGAGACAGTCAAGAGAAGGAAGGCACAAGCTTAATGCTAGGGGGATCAAGAAAGGTTTCTTGTAGAAGGTGGGTTTTAGCCAGGACTTGAAGAAGCAGAAGGCAGAGGTAGAGCAATCATTCCAGGCATACGGGAGAGCTAGTGAAAAAGCATGGAGATGGGAAATAGATTGTCTTGTGTGAGAAACAAAATGGAAGCATTGTTACTGGATCAATGGGGTAAAGGGGAGTGAATAAGGTGTAAGCAGACTTGAAAAGTAGGAGGGTGCCAGGTTATGAAGGTATTTGAATATGAGAGGCCTTTCCATTAGATCCTGGAGATGATAGTGAGTCACTAGAGTTCATTGAGTAGAGCAGGAGGGATAGCATGATGAGATTTGAGCTTTTGGAATGTCACTTTTGACAGCTGAGTAAGGATGGACTTCAGGCAGGGAGACCATACATAAAGCTATTACAGTATTCCAATTGGAAGGTGAGGTGTGGTCTGTATCCATATCAGAGGAAAGAAGGGGCACATAGGAGATGTTAAAGTGGCTAAGGCCTTGGCAACAGATTAGCTATTGGGAGGGTTGATGAAAGAAAGAGTAAGGAGTTAAGGATGACCCCTCAATTGCACTCTTGGATGACTGGAAGAATGGTGGTACTCTCAACAGTAATAGGGAAGTTCAGAAGAGGGGAGGGTTTGGGGAGAAAGATAATGAGTTTTGGGCATGTGGAATATAAGATGTGTATGGGACATCCAATTTGAGATGTACAATAGGCAGTTGGAGGTACAAGACTAAAAGTCAGGGGAGAGGTTAGGGCTAGATAAGTAGATTTGTGAATCGAATAAAAGTAAAACAATTTACTGACTTTTGGGACATAATTCTAAATTACTTACCAGACCAATACAGTACGTTCATATAATTGTTGTCCCTCAGCTCCTGCAACATTTACCATTTTCCCTTTTTGTCAACTTTGCCAATCTAGTGGGTGTGAGTAGGAGATAATATAGATTTTAAATATTTCATATCCAAATATATTTATGCTTAAAATATTTTCAATAATATTACTGGTTTTGTCCTAAATTTAGCTAGTCAGTCTCTCGTAACAGTTGAAAATAACTCCAGCTGTGTTATCAAGCTACTATCATATCTAATTAGAAAACCCAAATAGTATGCACTAAGACAACAGGAGTTTTACTAGTCTTTTCTATCTGTGTACTACTGACTTCTGTGCAAGTTGGATATTCTGTTTTAGTTAGGTATTTATTTTGTTTTCCAACTAGAATACAGGCCTAACTTTGGAGTGGTCCATGATTGGGTCACTGTGGTAGAAGATGATATAGATGTCAAACATACAAAAGAGCCACTATGTCACTTTCCCTTTATGAAATGGCATTAGATTGTAGGAATTCATGTTAGTTAAGTTCATCTGAGGCTTCACCGCTATATGGCAATCCTTTTGTTTATCTGTGCTTGATTCCCTATCATATTTCTCACAAATTTCCCATACCTTCTTATCAAACATCCCTCCTTTTCCATTTCCACTGTCCTTTCATTAACATATAGCCTTTTCTACTTAGGTGAGAAGATGGAAGCCATTTGTAGTGAATTCATTCATCTCCCCTATTCCACACCTCAAAACTTCTCCATATCTCCATACACCCTTTCCTCTTTTGCTTCACTTTTAGAGATTAATGTCTTTGTGATTTTGATCCCATTACTTTTTTTTTTTTTTTTGCGGGGCAATGAGGGTTAAGTGACTTGCCCAGGGTCGCACAGCTAGAAAGTGTTAAGTGGCTGAGGCTGGATTTGAATTCAGGTCCTCCTGATTCCAGGGCCAGTGCTTTATCCACTATGCCACCCAGCTTCCCCCTATCGGTATTCTTTTTTTTTTTTTTTTACAATGAGGGTTAAGTGACTTGCCCAGGGTCACACAGCTAGTAAGTGTCAAGTGTCTGAGGTCAAATTTGAACTCAGGTCCTTCTGAATCCAGGGCTGGTGCTTTATCTACTGCGCCACCTAGCTGCCGCCCCCCCATTAATTCTTTTCTCCACCAGTCATTCTGTCTCTCTTATCTTAAATCCCTCCTCTATTGGCCACATATCCATACCTATAGATATGCTCTCAGTCCACCTTGATCCTGCCATGCCCTCAAATTATCTTCCCATATCTATACTTTGGCTGCTTGCCTGCTGTCTGTAAATATACCCATATCTCCGCCATCCATAAAAAATCCCCACTTGGTCTGACCATCTATGCTAGTTATCATCATATATCTCTCCCCTTATGCCTAAACCCCTTAAGAAAGGTGTCTATATTTGGTGCCTCCACTTCTCCTTCAACTCAGTTTAAACCCTCTGTAATCTGGCTTCTTATATCCTTATTCAGCTGAAATTCTTTCTCCAAAGTTATTGATGATCTGTTAATTATTGAATCTAATTCCTTGTTTTCAGTCCTTATCCTCTGCAACCTTTGACACAGTCATCCTCTTCTCTGGATTCTCTTCTCTTGTGAGCTTTCATGACACTGTTCTTTCTTGGTTCTCCAATCTGCCTGACTATTCCTTCTCCATCTCCTTTGCTGGATCTTCATCCAAGTCATACCTATTAACCTTGAGTGTCTCCCAAGAGTGTGTCCTGGGCCCTCTTTTCTTCTCTCACTATACTATTTCACTTGGTGATCTCATCAGAGCTCTCGAGTTCAATCATTATCTCTATGCAGATGATACCCATGTCTACATCTCTAGCCCTTACCTCTCTTCAGAATTCCAATTTATATCACCAACTGCATCTTAAATTTCTTGAACTTTTGAAAACAGAATTATTTATCTTCCCATAAACATTCCTCTCTTCCAAATTTCCAATGTTCCCATGAAGAGAACCATCATCATCCTCTCATCTTCTAGACTCTGAATCTCAGTGTCTTCCTTGACTTCTCACCCTCAGTCATCTCACATATCCAATCTGTTGCTAAATCTCATTTCTCCTTTCACGGTGCCTCTCATATAGGATCCCTTCTCTCTACCCTGATTCAGGTCTTCATCACCCTCATATGTTTATTCTTTTTCAATAAATTTCTGGTTGGTCCTTCTTCCTCAAGTTTCTCTCCTCTATATCATCCTTCACTCAGCTGCTAAAGTGGTTTTCTGGAAGCGCAGGTCAGACCATTTCAAACCCTTCCAGCCCCCCAACTCAATAAATTCCAGTGTCTCCTATAGGATAGAATGTAAGCACCTTTGGTATTTAAATCCTTTCACAACCTTTCCTACCTTTTAAACTTTTTTACATATTACTATCCTCCACAAACGCTACAATCCATTGATACTATCCTTCTTTATTGCCCAGTGAACACAAAACTCCATCTCCTGACTCTGTGCCTTTTCAATGACTATCCCCCATTCCTGGAATGCGTTCCCTCTATACCTATACCTCCTGGCTTCCCTCAAGACCCAGATGAAATCTCACCTTCTGTAGGAGATCTTTCTCAGTCACCCAGACCTTATTCTTAGTGCTTCCCTCTGAGAATGCCTTCCATTTTTCCATTCTAGATAGCGTGTGTGTGTGTGTGTGTGTGTGTGTGTGTGTGTGTGCATGTGTATATATGTATATATGTATATATACATACAGATAGATGGATAAATATAGTCTCCCTCATTAGAATTCGAGCTTATTAAGGGTAAAGATGGTTATTTTTTGACCTTCTTAGTGCAGTTTATATTCCTGGTGATGGTAATCTTTTCTAAGAAAGATCTAGTTGAAGAAATTATCTCCTGTTGCCAGACAACACTCAAACTCACAAAGGAACTGTGAAAGTTAGAAACATCTATCTCTCAAGATCACTGTTTGGTCACCCAAGCTTAGGGAAGCCATCACAAAAAAGAAGAAGGAGATAGCCAGAGATTTGATCCAATATCTGGTCCACCTAGGCAAACATATGTACTAATTGTGAGTATCATAGAGACTGCTGCTGGGGTGGGAAAGGAAGTGAAATTCCCTCCTGCCAGTGAGAGAGCCAAGAAAGAGTTGTCAGATTCTTAAGTTACATGTTCAAAAGAGAATAAGAAAGAGCAAGAACAGAAGTTGATTCTCCTACTATGGATGGACAGCGTTTTTTGTTCAGTTGCCAAACACCTTTGACATAACCCTGAATGACATACCATGGAGACCAACCCAAGAATCTCTGGTCATATGTGACTTTTAGTAAGGTGCACAACCACAGGAAATGGCATTCAGGAATATTAAAAAGTATGCTTCTTTCCAATATCACAAGATAACTTTAAAAAATTAATCATGTGCTAGAGCATTAAAAATCATAAGTAAATATGGAAATCTAGTACAATCTTTTATAAACCATGATTTAATAAAAGTAATAATTAGTAAAGCAAAATGAACCAAAGATGTGAACATAAATGAGGACTATGTTACTAGATTAAATGAGAAAGAGCAAATTAGAAACAGATTAATATAAAAGAATTCTAATGGGAAGATAATTTGCCAAAATTTATGGAATTCAGCAAAAATAATATATTAAGAGAATAGAAAAAAAGAGGGTTAATGAATTAAGCATGCAAAGAAACCAAGAAAATCAACTATGTCACAGTACAAGTGACAACATAAGTACAAATAAGAAGAGAAATAAAATTGGAAACAAAATTTTAAATATTCTAAACTAAAGTACCATTTTAAGACTTAGACAACTGAAAAAATATTAATTTAACCCAGTACTTTGTCTAGGGGGAGGGAGGGGACATAATCTTTAAGTATTTGAAAGTTTATGCACTTAATAGTAACTGGCACATAGTAGGTGTTTAATAAATGTTTATTGACTTTTATTGACTGTCAAATGTAAGAGAGATTAGAAGTTCTAATTGACTCAGAGGGCAGAACAAGGGAATGATGACTGGAAATTACAAAGAAGAAGTTTTAGATTTGGTCCCAAGAAAAACTACTTAATAATTAAAATTCTGCAAAAGTGGAATAGAATTCCTCAAGAGATTTTTCCCACTTAGTGGGGATTCCTTTCAAGTATGGATAGGACTAAATAACCATTGATAACCCTTCTAACTCTCAAATTATATTATTCACTAAATTCTGTGAAATCATTTGAGTTTAAAGGAGAATGGAAAATAAATTGTGAAAATAAGAAATAAGTAAGGAAAATTCACAACAAGTAAAGAAATAAAAGGGATTACCAGAAATTACTACATACAATCATGTGCCAGGAAAACAGAATTAAAAGAAAATAGATTCATATCTTTTCTTTAAAATATCACAATTAGAAAAACAATAGAGTTCCTAAAGAACACAATTTCAGAAAGAGAAACTGAGCAGCAGACATAAATAAACTATCAAAGAAAAATTCTATTCATGACCTGGATATATTTATAAATTAATTCTGTTAAATTTTAAAAGAAAATTTTTAATTTGTACTACATTAATTATTCTTTTAAAAAAAGAAACCAGTCTCGGGGCAGCTAGGCGGCATAGTGGATAAAGCACTGGCCCTGGATTCAGGAGGACCTGAGTTCAAATCCAGCCTCAGACACTTGACACTTACTAGCTGTGTGACCCTGGGCAAGTCACTTAACCCTCATTGCCCCACCCCCCAAAAAAGAAAGAAAGAAAGAAATCACTCTATCAAACTCTATGAGACAAATGTGTTCCTAATATTCAAATCAGAAAGGGATAAATCAGAAAAAGAGAACTATAGATCAGTATCAGTAGTGAATATTGATGTAGACATTTTAAATACATTTTAGCAAAAAACAATTAGAGAAGCATATCAAATACATTGATCATTATGACCAAATTATATTTATATCAGAGATTCAAGGATGATTAAACATAAAGAAAAGAATATACTTAATCATCTAAATTATGAAAGAAGCCACATTATTATATCCATAGATGCAGGTAAAGCCTTTTAGACAATATAACATTCATAATGCTTAAAAGTACTAAAAAACCATTGATGTAGAAGGGATCTTCCTTAATTTTATCAAAAACATTTTTTCTAAAATCAAAAGATTATAAATTATTTGTAATAAACACTGGAGACTTGACCAGTAAATTCAGGAGTAAAATAAGATGCCTTTCCTCTCCAGTGTTATTTTATATAACCATGGAAAGCCTTGCTATAATCATAAAATAAGATAAAGAAATTGAGCACATCAGTAATATGGAGACAAAATTATGTCTGCAGATGACTTAAAAGTTAACCTAGAGACAGACATAGTGGTGGATGCCTATAATAACTGTTACTGGGGACACTGAGGCTAGTGGAAGACGTGAGCTTGGGAGTTATGAGCTGAAGTAGGTCTAGAGCCAACTAGGTATTGACACTTTTTGACACCAGTATGGTAAGCCTCCCAGGATTGGGGTACCACCAGACTATCTAAGTATGGAAAAAGACCAGATTGGAAATGGAGCAGTTCAGAAATTCCTTGCCAGTCAACAGTGGGATAAGGTCTATGAGTGACCATTATACTTCTAGCCTAGTGGACACAGGGAGAATCAGTCTCAAAAATAAAACTTAAAGAAACAGGATAGAAGAGGGGAGGAACCTAGGAATCTAGAACCAAATCCTGATGAGGAAATTCAGAAAAAGTCACAGTAGGAATGTCTTTGGACTTTGGAAACTGGGGTCAAGCCAGAAGCACCCCTCACACAGATCACTCCAGTGTCCAGAAGCTGTACACCAGAACAAACAGAAGTACAAGACCCACACCAGGGTACTCTAATGAGGAACAGATATTAATAAGTAGTTTTGTTGCCTACCACCCAGTTTCAGGTTATAGATCCAGAGTAGACTAAGAAAGGGGCCCACTACAAAAGGATGGTATTCCCAATTAGGAAGACCCTGGGAAATGTACCCAGAAAGAAGGAGGAAGTTAAAAATCATTACCACCACCAGCAGTATGGCTCAGAACCAAGGTACAGAGTAGGGTATCATTTCCAACATCTAGCCCAGCCTTCAGAAGAATAACCAGGGCAGTAATCCTATACCAAAAGGGAACCTATAATTCTTCACCTCTGAAGCAGTTGAGCTTTCTAGATGATTTATAGGGGGCAGAGTACAGCAGTAGTATCTTCTTACTCATATCCAAATCCAAGTCAGAAACTTATAGAGCTCAGACAAGGAAAGGCAGCAATCACACTTTGCCCTGGATTAGACCACTCTGGGAACACTGAAAGCTTGCATGTCACCAGCCTGTCCCTGAGATTTTGGAATAACACAAACTCAATGACTCAAGAAAGCATCAAACCTGCCTAGACCTTCCCTCCAGAAGTTCTGCAGAGTCCAGCCCTAATATCAAGTCTGAAGTCAGAAAGTACTGATATTGATTGAACACAGACTAAAACATGCTATTTTTCACTTTCTTTCATTTGCTTTCTTTTGAGTGTTCTTATACAAAATAACTATAATATGGCAATGTTATGCATAATTGCCCATTTGTCACCAATATCTGATTGTTTACCACCTCAGGGAGGAGGGAGGGGAGAGAGGGAAGGAGGATTAGAATTTGGAACTCAAAACTTCAAACAAAAACATTTATTAAAAATTTTTAAAAGTAGTCTGAAAGAATGAGCAAACAAAAAAAGAAGCCCACCCTAAAGAGTTGTTAAGATGGGAGGAAAGCTCAAGATACAAACCTAGAAGAAAAGAGTGATTCCAAAACATCTAGAAGCAAAACCTCAGGGAATACACAGCTTTGGGCAAAAATGTAACTAGAATTCCTGAAAGAGATGAAGCAAGAGTTTAAAAATTTATAAATGAGAGTCCTGGAGGGCAAAAAACGGGAAGAAATGATAGCTATAGAAGAAAGAACTAGAAAGGGAATTAACAGTGTGGTATAAGAGGTACAAAACCTTTCCCAAGCAACAAACAGCTTGAAAATCAGAATGAATCAGAAAGGGAATTAACAGTGTGGTATAAGAGGTACAAAACCTTTCCCAAGCAACAAACAGCTTGAAAATCAGTAGAAGATGTAAGGCAACAAGAAATATTAAAACAAAGTTTTTAAAAATTGAAAAAAATCAAAGTATTTCATAGTAAAAACTGACATAGAACAAGTAATTAAATTTCAAATAAGCAAAATGCTTAAGGTGGCTGGAAGGTCAGCTATTAGTATACACAAAGACTTCAAACAAAATGATTATAGAAAAAAAGGAAAACCTAAGTAAATGGAGGGATATTTAATGTTCATGGCTACATCGTATCAGTATAATAAAAATGCCAATACTATCTCAATTAATCTACAGATCAAACACTTTATGACTCTATAAAATATGCCACCTATACTTTATAGAACGGGGTAAAATAATAATAAAATTCTTAGGAGTATAAAGAGAACAGTCTCTAGACCTGAATTCAAATTTTTATTCTGTCATTTACTACCTGTGTGAACTTGGGCAAATCATTTTACTTATCTAGGATTCAGTTTTCAACTCTAGATACTAACATTTTAACTTAGGTTGGTTGTTTTTTTTTAACATTGTATGATTAGGAAATAATGTCAGGAGGGGAAATATTTAAGCCTTTTTAATGAAATCTGACTTTTGGCTTTGACCAGTATTAGTAAAGCCAAAATATCTTCTCTTGGCTCTAAATATGTACATGTTTTTTTGTATTATATGTACAAATGATAAAATAAGTATGGATTTGCAGCTGTTTGGTAACTGCTGTGTAGCTCATTGGCTGTATTCCATGTCACTACATCCAAATTTAGGGGAATCTTCACAAGTGCTATGAATGTTGGAGGAGGCAGCTCCCAGAATGATTTACTATACCCAGAGTAGATTTTTTTATGTGCTTGATATGAGCCGCTTGGCAGCATGTAGTTTCCACATGGGAAAGACTGGTCAGCCTGAGAGACTCTTCTTACGTGTACAATCCAGCTTCGGAATATATCACCTGTGGAACTGGGGACATTGGGAAAGCCAGTTGGAAATATTATGCCTTCTCTAGTAAAATGTATGTTAAAAAAAAAGAAAACATAATACTATGGAATAATGTTTAAAATTCAAATGTAGCACAGCTAAGATGGAAATAGCAATGCTGTGATGTTCTACTCGTTTTTTTTCTCAGTCCTGTAATTTTCTTTACATTTTTTTAAGCTGATGTTTTTGATGACCTTAATATAGCAGCCTTTAGTGAGGTAATTCTATGGGCAGAGGAAAGTTTTTGTAGGAACTGTTTCACTTTTGTCTTTGAATCTCTCACATCCAGTGGAGTATTAGGCCCACAATAGATGCTTATTAAATGCTGATTAAGATCAAAAGTGAGGGGTTTTGGGGTATTCTTAGGCCCTTTGTGCTAGTAATGGCTTTGTTAGAACTGCATAGAATAGGGATTCATAGGTTATATTCTGATAATTTGTATATTTGCATTATAATTTTTCACTTATGTTAGTTTCTATTCATCTCCTTTCTTGCACTATGGGTTTTTTCCCTTAATTTTTTTTTTTTTAAGGCTAAATGGTAGTCTCATGATGTAGCTATTACATTAAATTTCGAAGAGAAGCAATGTAGAACGTGAGATGGAGGGACCATTAAAATATATGCATCTTGCGGAGGGTAGGAGGGCAATGAGGGTTAAGTGACTTGCCCAGGGTCACACAGCTAGTAAGTGTCAAGCGTCTGAGGCCGGATTTGAACTCAGGTTCTCCTGAATCTAGAGCTGGTGCTTTATCCACTGTACCACCTAGCTGCCCCAAAATATATACATCTTAAGGGAAGGAACCATTTCTCTTTTTATTCCCGAGGCTTAATAGTCTCTGACATAGTAAGTATTTAATATATGCTTATCAATTGTTTTGAAAATGAGCTTTCTAGCTGATTTATAGGGGCTGAGTCCAGCAGCTTTGTGAAAATCTTCAAACTATAAAACTGTGCATCATATCCTATTGTGTTCACTGTGTTATAGCTACACTTGACACTTTCCTCTACAACAATTAGTTGCTTAATGAAGTCTTAAGAGTTCCGGGTTAGGGGCAGCTAGGTGGCACAGTGGATAAAGCACCAGCCCTGGATTCAGGAGGACCTGAGTTCAAATCCGGCCTCAGACACTTAACACTTCCTAGCTGTGTGACCCTGGTCAAGTCACTTAACCCTCATTGCCCTACCCCCCCCCCAAAAAAAAAAGGAGTTCCAGGTTATCAGTTAGTAGTAGAGGGACAGAGAAAAATGAGGAAACACAGCCTGCAGAAAGAAGAAAGGGAAGCCAAAGCCCAACTGTCACCTTACAAGCTTGGAGATGTAATAATAAATACCAGCTCTACCAACCACATTTTAAAACTCAGGCAATGGATCTCTGAAAGACAGAAAGGACTTTTATTTCTGGGTTTATCACAAGGTCACGTGACAGAGGAGATAAGTGGTCCATTTCCTACCACAACCCAAAGGTTGAATAAACAGTGAGATCCGGAGACTTCTTCATGTGAGCTGTTGCTGCTAGATAGGAGTTGTTAGCATGGCTGAAGGGGTCTTTTACTCATTCTATTTCACGGTATTCTTTCTGTGCTTTAGCAATTTATCAAGGATTACTTTTAACTTAAGTCTCAAATGTATTCAGATTATGAAAGCAAAAAGCAGTGATCAACATGAAAAATATAGTGTGAGAGAAGTAGATCCTGCATGCTCATATTATGATTCTAAAAAGGCATAGAGTTAGTGACCCAGTGACTAAGACAACAGGATATAGGATTTCTTACCATGGCTGTACTGTGCAGTGCATTGCTTAAATAACTCATTGACCCAGTACCCCACTTTGGTGTGGCAGAATATGTGAATATTCAATGCCTGAAACTTCTGTCCTGTTTGCTTCTTCTGTTGATCCAGCTACAGCACCTTTACCACCCAAACCTCACATCAAAAAGCTTTGACCACTTCAGGAAAAAAGAGTTCTCTAGAACAGGTAGATAGCACAGAGGAGAGAGTGCTAGGGCTGGAATCAGAAAGACCCAAAATCTGGCCTCAGACATTTAGCAGCTGTGTGACCCTAGGTAAGTCATTTACCCTCTGCCTGCCTCAGTTTATGCACCTACTTCCAAGGGTTTTCTTAGGGATGAAATGAGATAATAAAGTGTTTAGAATAGTGCCTGACACATAGAAAGGCCTTAAGAAATGCTTGCACTCTCTCTCTCAGTAATATACACCTCTGAGAATATACTGGTATTAGATTTGTAATCAGGAAAACCTGAATGTGAATCCTGCCGTAGATATTTATTAGCTGTATGATCGTGGGTAAGTCACCTACCCTCTCTCAGCCTCGCTTTCCTTAATTGTAAAATGGTAATGATAATAGCATTTACCTCATAGTGGTATTATAAGGATCAAATAGGATAATAAATATGTAAAGTGCTTCACAGATTTTTTTTTTTTTAGTGAGGCAATTGGGGTTAAGTGACTTGACCAGGGTCACACAGCTAGTAAGTGTTAAGTTTCTGAGGCTGGATTTGAACTCAGGTACTCCTGAATCTAGGGCCGGTGCTTTATCCACTGCGCCACCTAGCTGCCCCTGTGCTTCACAGATTTTTAAAATTATATAAATATTAGCTATTATTTACTGCTGAAAGGTACTCTAGTGATCCCTTCATTTTATAAAATGAGTAAACTATGGCCCAGTGAGATAGTGACCTGACCAAGGTCACTTAGGTAGTAAGTAAGTAACAGACCCGGGACTCCAAATCTACCTGTGCCACATTGCCTCTGATAAGAGAGCTTACAGAGCTTATAGGTGGTGCTGATAAAGCTTCTCCCCAAAATATTAATAGGAGGTTTGTTGCAAACCTAAATATCATAGCTTTGTCAAAGGTTGACCACTACAGCCTTTGTTTTCGTCTAGGACTTTATGTCCTTTCGGCAATCTATTTTCTTTTTTTCAATTTCTAAAAAAAATTCTGTTTGTTTCTTTTCAGCAGTATACCTTTAATCATCATGCTGAATTTATTTTCTCAGCTTTTTGTACACCATTGTGCTACTACAGGTCCCAGAAAGAACAATCATTTTCAGTTGTATACTGCTCATTAAATTTATTTATTTATTTATTTTTTGCTGGGCAATGAGGGTTAAGTGACTTGCCCGGGGTCACACAGCTAGTAAGTGTCAAGTGTCTGAGACCGGATTTGAACTCAGGTACTCCTGAATCCAGGGCCGGTGCTTTATCCACTGCGCCACCTAGCTGCCCCCACTGCTCATTAAATTTTGATTGTGTATAGTTAACTTGATTGGTACACAATTTGAGACCTCTTCAGGAGAATTATGAAATCAAGGTGGCAATGTATCTTTTATACAAGCACAATTCATTTGGAAAAAAGTGTTTGGGAAAAAATGCCCTCTGTCCTATCCTAGCAATTAGAATAATAAACTGACATTAAAATCCCATTTAAATGATGGTGTGGAGAGTTAGGACTAGCACCTACCTACTTATTCTATAAGCTAACTTGTCTACATAAGGTATATTTTTTTTTGGTGGGGGGAGGTGGGTCTGAAGAATGGGGCGTGATTTTATTGTCCTTAACTTTGCTTGATGGCACAGTGGATAGAGAGTCCTGGGCCTGGACTTAGGAAGACTCCTCTTCCTGAGTTCAAATCCAGCCTCAGACAGTGCCTACTGTGGTATGATCCTGGGCAAGTCACTTAACCCTCTTTGCCTCAGTTTCTTCATCTGTAAAATAAGCTGGAGAAAGAAATGGCAAATCACTCTAGTATTTTTGCCAAGAAAACCCCAAAGATGTGGTCAGGAAGAGTTGTACACGACTGAAAAGTAACTGAACAACACTTTCTTTGATTTTCCCTTTTGAAATTGGGAGAATGGTTATTCCCTACCAGATATATGTGGAAAGAACATTTTATCTGCTATACTTTGGTCAATAGGACCAAAGATACTAGAGAGGTATTATGTTCTTTTGTGTAATTTCAAGTTATATAGCATTAGTTATACTGGCTTCCTGCATTTATGAGTATATAATTAAGAGTGTGCATTTACAAATGACTTGTAACACTACTTTTTCTATCCTTCAATACAGCTATATGCCATGCCTCTTTTTTTTTTTTTTTTTTTGGTGAAGGCAATTGGGGTTAAGTGACTTGCCCAGAGTCACACAGCTAGTAAGTGTCAAGTGTCAAAGTCAAATTTGAACTCAGGTCCTCCTGACTCCAGGGCCAGTGCTCTACCTACTGTGCCACCTAGCTGCCCCCATTTTAGCTTTTTTTTTTACAAATATAATTTAGGATTTACTATTCATTTAATAATGAAGGGGGCAGCTAGGTGCCACAGTAGGTAGAGCACTGGCCCTGGAGTCAGGAGGACCTGAGTTCAAATCCGACCTCAGATACTTGACACTTACTAGCTATGTGACCCTGGGCAAGTCAGTTAACCCCCAGTGCTGCCCCACCCCCAATTGATGAAGTTTCATTTTACAGAGAAATTTATGAAAACTTCTTGAGGATAAGACCGTGTAACTCTGTATATTCTGTTCTATAGTAGTATACTTAACATATTATAGTGTAACAATAGACCTACAATGGCACAGGGGACAGGGTCTCACTCTCCTACTAAGGGTCTGATCTTTGGGCTCAGGCATGGACCTGATTCATTCATGAGGTATAACAGCCTCTTAAGAAAAGTCAGGCTTTTTCTTGCATTCTCTATTTCTTTATCCCTCAACCCTGGAGCTCCAGGGAAAAACATTTAAAATTTACGTTTAGTTCATGTCTAGAGTCTCCCCCCAAAAGATGTGGAAAGATACTTGATATACAGTGTAATTAGTTATAGGACAGCTATTTGTTTTCTCCTTAACAACAACAACAAAAAAAATTGTAAGCACAAAAGATTTGTAAGTACACCTTGACAAAGACTTAAAGTACAGAAACCTATAACTCCTATTTGATACATAAATCATAAGCATACAGAATTTTTAGTGGTATTGATGAACAGATATTTCCCCTTTTCCCTTATTTTGCACTGTATCAATTTCTCAAAGACCCACATCTTCAGGCAAGCCAGGTCAAAGCTTAGGGTCCTCTTTTCCCTGTTAGTAGTCATATACTCCTCCCAGTTTAGTAGTAAAGGGCCAGGAGTGTTTCCCACGGCACATTCAGCACCAATTGAAGGGCACAAGAGTTCTCAACCTATTGAGTTTCTGAAATGTTTCCCAGACTGAAAAGGTTCATTTCAGGATCACTGTTTGGTCACATGCTCAGAGAATACACAATTAGGAGATGTATCTAGGGCTTTGAAATCCTAAATCTGGCTCAACTAGACAAGCACATATTCTAGGTATTATCTAGGAATAGCCACCGTGGGGTTGGGGGGAGGTGGAGAAGGTACCCCCTACCCCTGCCCCCCCCCCCACACACACAGTCCCAGAGAAACAGTTCCACATCATACATTCTAGAGGAAGGAAGAAGAAGACTGTATGGAAGTTGTCTTACAGTTACAATTTTCCTTAGTGGGTAGCTCTTCTCAGCTTCATGGACAATTGGGGGATTGCTTCATTATCTCAAATCATTAAAGCCTTCAGTGCTGAGCTACATATGTCTCCTCAAATGGCAAAGGGATCTCACCTTAGCTTTATGTATGCTCCATCCATTGTGACATGAGGAGGAAGGAGGATTACCCCATTATAATTTGTGGTGGTTCAGTTGTTTCAGTCATATCTGACTCTGTGACCCCATTTGGGGTTTTCTTGGCAAAGATACTTGAGTGGTTGGCCATTTCCTTCTCCAGCTCATTTTACAGATGAGGAAATGGAGGCAAACCGGAATTAAGTGACTTGCCCACAGTCATGCAGCTAGTAAGTGTCACAGGCCAGATATGACCTCAGGAAGATGAGCTTTCCTGACTCCAGACCCAGCACTCTATCTTACAATAGGAACCCAATAAATTGATAAACTGGAGCTCATTTAGAGGAAAACTGCTACTGCCAGGAGAAAAGGTATAAAACCATTTCATACAAGGATTGTTCAAACTAATGTTTCATGTGGAAAAAAAAATACTTAGGGGAACATGATAGTTTTTCTCAAATAAGTAAGTGTTGTCACTCTGAAAGAGGGATTAAATGTAATCTTCTTTGCCCAGAAGAGTTAAACTGGAACAAATGGTTCTATATTATAGGGAGAGAGATTTCAGCTAAATATAACGAAGCCCTTTCTAACAATTAGTGTTGTCCAAAAATGGAAAGTGCTGTCTTGGGAAGTTATAAGGAGTTCCTAGTTGCCGAAGATCTTCAGACGGAGGCTAGACCACTTATACAGAAAATTGTAGATGGAATTCATGCCTTAGGTGGAGGGGTTATATTGCATGCCCTGTAAAATCCTAATTCCAACTCTGTAATTCCATGAAGTGTTCATTGATGATCCTAGCACTACTAAGATCTGAAAAAAAAAATAAAGAATAGGCTTTAATTAAAGTATTTTTCTGAGAGAATATGCCTTTCTCATCTTATTGTTTTCAGCTGATAATCTTTTTTTTAATGAAATTGCTTTAATTTTCCTTTTTGAAATTTTATTTAGATGAGGTCAGATATAGAATAGGATTTCTATTCAGTTACTCACACTGTTTTCCAGATGCTAGCCTCATGTTCACATGAGACACTGTGTAGAGAAATCATCCACTGTGACCATTCCTATTAACCATTCTACACATATGAATTTATAGAGAAATCTGAGAATCAGGAAGACACACCCGCACAATTGCTCTCTGGCTAGAAATTGCTGTGGGACTCTGAACCTCTGGAGATCAGATATTTGTTAGAAAAACTGCTTCCCAGATATCTTTCTGGCTGAGGAATTTTTCTTCTTATTCTTTGATACTTCAATGAATTAATGAGCTCACTGATTGAGTTTATGCCTCCATAAGTAAAGATCATAGCCCATCTATACCTCTTCACGTTGTTACTTCTTGTCCATGTCCTTTCATAGTTTCTTCATAGAGGTACCTAGCCCTCTCTGCCTCCTCTATGCCTTTGAATATTTCATTGATATCTTGTTCTCATCATGTGATTCATCCAAATCCTTTCCTATTCATAAATATCTTTAATGATGCATTTTATGATACTTTGGGGGGGTGGGGAGTGAGGCGATTGGGGTTAAGTGACTTGCCCAGGGTCGCACAGCTAGTAAGTGTCAAGTGTCTGAGGTTGGATTTGAACTCAGGTCTTCATGAATCCAGGGCTGGTGCTTTATCCACTGTGCCACCTAGCTGCCCCCTTATGCTACTTCTTATACGTAAGTCATTACTGCTAATATACTGGATCCTAAATCAACCTATCATGCCTCTCTCCAGTGCCTTTTAGGTCATTCACAATTATAATTGCTTAGACATTGTGGAGTTCTATGATTAATGCAGTGTTGCCTTAGGAAGAATTTTGCACATTGTGTATAGTAAAATAACTAGTCTCTCTTTTTCGGTAGCCATATGGCATACACCAAGAGAAAATTGGTGTAGAAAAGCTGGGGTTTTATGTAAACTCACAATCATTAAAAATGTTACATGATTTTCCAAATGTAATTTAGTTCATTCTTCTCCTATTCAGTTTTAGACCAGGATTATTGTCTATCCACAGTATATGTGTAAGATATGAATACTGGTAGACTAAATTACTGAACTGTCCATTTAACTGTCATAATACAATATGCATTATTTTTCACTTTGGTGTTTTCTGTGTGAACTGTTAGGCTATCCTCTTTTGAGTGGCCTTAGATTTTATTGAAGAGGTCTTTTAGTCATTCAGGACTTTGTACCCTCAGTAAGGTGTCACTGCAAATTTAGAAAATCTCACTATCAATATAGATTTCATCTTCCATTTGGATGGGAGTTTTTGGATGGAAAAGGTTTTCCCGCATTAATATAGTTATTCTCATCATAGATGACTATGTAACATTTGGACTCAATATTTCACTTAGTACAAATGTGCTATTTGGAGAGGTAGAAATGGTATTTAAGAGTAGTTAGATATGATATACCATGACCTTGCCATACCTTTTGGTAAGCATATGGATTCTTGTTTGATATCTAATGTAATAATTTTGATAATAATGATAATTAGATTGTTCAACAAAATTATCTCTATGGTTACATGTATCAATAAATCACTTATGATCTTAATGTGTGCATGGAAGATGTATTGTTGGAAGAAAACTTTAAAGCTACAGTTTGCTCTACTGAGTCAAATTTTTTTGGGTAACCCACAAACAAATAGAGGGAGACCTTGTATTCTATATATATTTTGGTCAGTTGTATAAATTAGAAAATGAAATCTCCTCTTAAAAAATCACCTACAAAGCCTGTTTGTTTCTTTCTTTATTTTCACAAGGATATCCTCAATACAGGTGTAATCCATTCTCATAAAGATTTTATAAAGACGAGAAGAGAGACATATAGATCAATAACTATTCATATGTTCTTGGATATATTTTATTGGTAAAAACATATAAGTATGTATACAACTTTATATTTTCTATTTTTTAATCCTGAATATCAATTTGCAGATGTCTTTAAAATTGTGGATTTCTTCTGTGTGCATTTAATCAAATCCAGATATTCTTCTCTATTTCATCTTTTTAAGTCCCATTTTGATCTGTCCATGGCATAGAGGCAGCTAAGTGGTGCAGTGGATAGAGCACCAGCCCTGGATTCAGGAGGACCTGAGTTCAAATCCAGCCTCAGACACTTGACACTTACTAGCTGTGTGACCCTGGGCAAGTCACTTAACCCCAATTGCCTCACCAAAAAAACCCCCAAAAACAAAAACACACACACACATAATATGGCATATCAAGTACTGATATGTTAGAATCCAAATATTCCATTGTAATTAATGATTAAAATGACAAATTTGTTCTATTTTACATCTACTTATTTTCCTTCTTTAAGCCTAATCTATAATGCTTTTGTGATATACTGGCTTAATTGGGTTTCATGGTAAGATTTCTATAAGCTTACTTTCCCCAGTTCTTACCTTTTACTGTTTTGTAAGGCAGTTCTATTCATAAACTTGCATAATCCTCCTGTGATTTGTTTTACAGCTGAGCTGGTATTCAAAACTGTTTTTATCTTTGACTTTCATTTCACACTTTGTGGCAAAGAGATGAAGTGCTTGCTAAAAAAGATTATTTTTGGTCTCTTTTGGCCTCTTCATTGTGGCCATCATCTTATAGCTGTATACTTCTGTGGGAAATGGTGATAAAATCAATGGTTTTATTTTTATCCATTTCCCGGTTTTCAAAAGAAGCAGCTTGTTTAAATAGGATGGGTTGGAGCTGTTGCCAACACAAAAATTATTTCCCCTAGCTCAGCTTGTAAAATTACAGAATACAAGAGACAAGTAACAGAGACAACAACATTTTAAATGAAATGCAAATATATGCCTACATTCTATTACCTCCTTAAGTTTGATGGAATTAAATGGTGACTAGCTGTTGATTACCTAAAGAATTGGTCCCATCCCTGGTGGTCTTTTATTTAAAAGAAACAACTCAGTAGATAGTGAATCAAGGCAGAAAACAGCTCTAAGGAATGTGACTTCTGGCAGTAGAGAAGAGAGCCAATTATGGAAGAACTTAGTCATTCCTTACCTCTGATTCTTGGAGAGGGAATTTCCATCATCTATGGTACCTTGCAGTTGAGCTACATGCTTAGCAGGAGACATTGTGCCCAGCAGTAAGCATTCTTAAAGAGTCAAAGAAACTCTCAGGAATGTGACTTCTGGCATTAGAGAAAAGATCCAGCTATGAAAGAAGAGAGTTAGCACTGGCAGTCACGAATGGAGTAAGCCCAGGAAGCCAAGCTAAACAGCCATCCTTGTAGAGAAGCTGTATCCAAAAAATAACATCATGAGGGGTCCTGTAGTGTCAGAGAGATAAATTACCTTGCTTTAATACTGGGAACCCCATATATTCCCTTTATGTGTTCCTTTTTATCAGTGTACTCTTTGTGTCTGCTCTTCCACTGCTTTTGCATATATTTTTGAGAGAGTATGTCCCAGGTTTGTCGGGAAGTGTTTTATAGTTACTATTCTTACTATACCATATTAAGAATACTATACTATACTATAAGTATTCTTACTTAGTATTAAATGCCTTCACTTTGAGTTAATCATACCTACTGACTGATTATTAAGGGGAAGCATGATTGGGAGGATTCATAAGCTATATAGTTTAGGAGTATGAATCTATTGAGTATTTTGAACCTGAGATAGTCACCACTATATTTCACACCCAGCCTATGAGTAGGAATTAGTAGGGTAGCCCAGAGGAAATTTTATATATATATATATATATATATATACACACACATATATATATACACATATATATATATATATACACACACATATATATATATACACATATATATATATATATATCTTTATCAGTCTTCCTAATTTTGCGCTCATTTTGACTTTTTGTACTAATGAATTATCTGATTGTACATCAAGAAGTTTTGTAATGACTTCTGTCGGCAGCTAAGTATTTTCTATCAATATATACTCACTTACATTTTTTGAAATTGGCCATTTGCCATTTCCAGAGTTCCAAACTCTCTTCTTCAAAAAGGTATTTGTGGCATACAAGGCTTCTGAATAATATGTGGGCCATGTATCTTTTTTATTTATTCATCCCAAACCGTATTTTCCAACATTTTAAAAAGTCTTCCTGGGGCAGCTAGGTGGCACAGTGGATAGAGCACCAGCTCTGGAGTCAGGAGTACCTGAGTTCAAATCCAGCCTCAGACACTTAACATTTACTAGCTATGTGACCCTGGGCAAGTCACTAAACCCCAGCTGCCTAACTAAAAAAAAAAAAAAGTCTTCCTTTTTGTCCTCCCTTCTATTGAAACACTGTATTTCAAGGTATGTGTTAATTTAGTTTGGACTAGTTTGTCATGTTCTTCATAGAATTTCTTTTTTTTCTCATCCTCTGGAACAGATATTGACATATAAGCTGTAATGATCTTCATACTGGCCTCTTTTGTCATGCTTATTATGGTATTTCATGGTGTGATGACCAGGCTTCTCATGAAGACAGTCTCCTTTTGCTTTTTAGTGGGCAATGAAAACAATTCCTCCAACTCTTTTATATCTTTTTTCTAAGTATAACCTGTCAGTTGTCCTTCCATTTAACTACAACTTCTGATTTTCATTATACTGATATTCTGTATCACTAAATGTAATTAATGAGATTATATATCTCGAAATAAATTTCTAAATATGATTCAGATCCCATCAAGCTCACTAGTCTTTAGTCTAAGTTCTCATATTTAGAGTACAAGCCATTAAATTGGTGTTTATTACAGTCAGAAACATCCAATGATTCTTATCACCCTCTTCCCCTTTTTTTTCTCTCTCTCTCTCTCTGCCCCTTTCATGGGTCACAGTAGCCAAAGAATTTATCACTTAGAAGCCAGCCTGCTATCGATAAGCCTCTTTGTAATTAGCAGGTATGTTCCTTAAACAGTGGGTACAATCTGTCTCCAGGACCATCCATGAAATCTTTCTAATCCCAGATTTATTCTGACCTGATGAAGGAAGACATGTGGACTAGAGGATTTTGTATGGTTTCATCTGTCTAAATCCTTTTTTGAAGCTTACTAATCTTTTTTAAAATCTAAGATTCATTGGGAGATATTTCTATTTGGTTATTTAGTTGATTAAAAAACAAAGATTTTTTAAAAATTATTTTTAATTCTACCAGATTGTAAAATCCATTATTATCTCTCACAAAATCTAGCACAATGCTTTGTAAACTCCTTGGTCTTTTTGTATCCTGATATTTAGCATAGTGACTGGCATACTGACTGATCAACTAACTATTCTGCAATCAAAAGACATTTAATGAAT
This sequence comes from Dromiciops gliroides, assembly GCF_019393635.1. Lineage (NCBI taxonomy): Eukaryota > Metazoa > Chordata > Mammalia > Microbiotheria > Microbiotheriidae > Dromiciops > Dromiciops gliroides. The sequence continues at coordinate 253,478,101 of NC_057861.1, forward strand.
AGTTATTGAATCAAATTGTTGCATTGCTGTTGTGAAACCTAGTCTCTAAGCCTTTGAGTTTGAGAAGCATATCTTGCTATGTCCTCCTCAAGTGTGCTTAAAGCTCCCTTCCTGGTTAACATAAACAAAATGTACTATTTTGACAGAAGAAAATGGCAGGAACATGAGAAAGCTTGGGATATGTAGGGTTTTTTCTTTTTCTTTTTTTTTCTTTTACTTTTAGAAAAAATTCTGAATTTAAACAGCATAAAAAAGGAGCATTTCTGTACAGATTATTGAAAGGGAGAGGACCATGCAAAAAATTGAATCTCTCCATAGAATTTTCTTTTATTATATAAATATTTTATATTTAATCTAAATATGTAATAAATTCAACACAAGACTTTTGAAGGTATCCTACCTCTCCACAATTCCTTCTGGCCTTACTTCTGTTGTCTTCTCATTTAGGGAAGCGGGGGTGCCTAATCCCATTCTCTACCTTTCCCTCCCATTTTACCTACAAATTAAAAATAAAACCTTGTAACTAATATTCATAGTCAAGCAAAACATTATCACATTTGCCATGTCCAAAAATGTATGTCTTCTTAGATCTTGAATCCATCACCTTTCTGTCCTTTGCAGCTTTATGGTGTTATTGCATTGATCAAAGTTCTGTTGCCTGTGAAACTTAACAAAAGGGAGGCAATTCTTCAAGCAAGATATCATTTATTAACAGGCACATGCAACCTGATAATAAAGGATGGGTCTCATGGCCCTGTCTCTGGCCAAAAAACCCCAAACTGAAGATGAAACTCATTTTAATAAGTATAGAACAAAGAACAACAGAAATCATCTAATTGGTCAACATCACAGGGATGAGGGATCATTATTGATCACATTTACAAAATAAAATCCCAGAGTAAAATCAAATGTAAAACACAGGGAAAAGAATTAATTCTTTCAGTTCTTAAAATTTTCAGTGTTGCTATAAAATGTTCTCTTAGTTCTGCTCACTTTACTCTGCATCAGTTCATATAAGTCTTCCCAGGATTCTCCAAAATCTTCTCTTTCTCCTTTCCCTTATGGCACAATCATATTTCATGATATTTATGGATTACAATTTGTTGATGTACTCTCCCAATAATGGGTACCCCCTTAGTTTCCAATTCTTTGCCACTATCCCACCAAAAGTTCCTATACATATATTGTGCATATGGGGATGTAGTTTAGTGCTTTTTCAAAAAGGTTTCACCGATAAAGCAACTCAGGCTTTCATTTGCCCATTTATTGTTAGAATTTTCACTTCCCTCAGTAGTTTCTTGTATTTTGATTTCAGTAATGTGGCCACTGCCCATACCGGTACAGATAAAAACCCATCCATGACTTCTCAGCTTGTATGATACTTTTCTTTGTTTTCCCATGACTCCTCCATGGGAGTTTACTGAATATGCTCAGGAACTCTCTTTAGATAACTTGACATTTTGTAAATGCCATTGGAGTACACATCATTAGACTGAGCTACCTTTCTTTGTATCTCAAAGGTCCTGAGCACACAGTAGGTGCTTAAAAGTTATGCCCCTATATAGCAGATCCTCCTCCTTTCTAGTCACACAACTCTCAGATCATATACTTAACGCTATTTCTGTAAATTCTTCATTGGTAATATGTTGCAGCCTACTTCAGTCTACCATGCACCACCTCTCCATTGCCCTTCAGTCAACCTGAAAGGTTAATTTTCTAGAGAATGTGGTATAATGTGACTTGAAGCCATATTGAATTACTGGGAAAATATTGATGTTTAAAAGATTGGGTTTTGTTTTTTTTTTTTAGGAGACTGGCTGATGTTACTAAAAGCATTCTACAATTTTCCCAAAGCAACCATACTTTCTTCCTTCTCTTCCTCTTAAATTCCTGGCTCAGTTCATTGTCCATCTCCAATGTCTATCCAAAATATCTATGCTGGTGGATCAGCTTTATTAACTCTCCATCTAACAATATTTCAGAATCTGGAAAATAAGTTTTCTTCATCATTTCAGAGCCTTCTAATAGGAAACTACAAATGCTCAAAAGAGTTTGGTCTAACTGTCCACAGAGAAAAAAAAAAGCGAGTGAATGCTTTTCTCAAATTAGTTGATAAGTAAAATAATTTTTAGCTTTGTAACTGAGTATAAGAAATGTAAGCCAATATAGCCCATCTCCCAGAAGGCAGAAAAATAAATGAATTTAACCACTTCAAGGTTCATCAAAAATGAATAGTTTATAGGTTAATGGCTAAGAAAGCTAAATCAGTCATATAGAACAAGTGCCCAAAGCCTCATAATCCTTTAAAGTGTCATTTTGAACTATTTCCTTTGCTGCTAAAGGTTTCTGAGATCCTGTTTCCTAGTTTCGGTATGGGATACTAGACAAGGTTCTGGACATGATATCTCTTCTTACTTTTTGCTTCTTGGCAGTATTCCTAAATATAGAAATAATATTATTCTGAGTTGTCAGCCAAAATTTTAGTGGTTTAAAAAAAAGTTTCAGCTTTCCCCCACTACTCTAGAAGACATTTGTGAGCCCCTTCAGCACCGCACTGCCAGATAACTGGTCTGAGATGCTGCCTATTTTTATCTCTATTAAGAGCTGTCTTTGCTTAAATAGTAGAACCAGAAGAAACCAGGTGATGTGGTCAAAATCAAAATAGGAGGGTAAACTCTGGCCATTTTCAGTATTAAATTTTTAAATGTGCCCTTTAACCAAGACTCATGGGATCACATAGGGAATAAGGAGTGATGGAATAAATTGGTAAGAAGGTAGAAAATGGGGATTGAGTAATAGAAAGCAATCGTGAAGCTCCTCAGCAATGACAATAGTCATGCCACTTTGTGTCATACAACACATGGCCTACTGTTTATCTTAGATACATCAGTATATTTATCTGTATGCTTTATAAAACCAGCCAGTCTTCAGTCAGAATTTGGTCATTGTTGTTTCTTACTAACTCTAAGCAAACTAAAACTTGGGGGGGGGGCGGGACTTATTCATAATGGGATTATTAGGAATTATGAATAAAATATTAAAATTAAATGAAAAAATTCAAAATGCCCTCTGCTTCTGCTTGTTTGGATTATATCACTACCATCTGGGTACTGAATGTGAACACGCTGCGAGAAGCTCATTTGATGCTAATTCCAGAATCCTGATACCAGAAATAACTTGTTATTGCCAGGGAGATCTACAGGAGAAGTGTCAGGCTTGACAACATTTCTGCTTGGTTTTAAAAAATAATTGTACCTTAACATAAGAAAGTAGATAATTACAAGATGATGTGAGTGGATGGGGGAGTATCTGAGTGTTTTTCTGCTGTGAATTCTATGTATGTTATGTGTGTGTGTGCATGCACATATAATATAGTCATATGTACATATATGTATATACAAATAACTATATATCATTGAATGTATGCATAGTCATAGTTAGATATATAGATAACATATAAAACTGATTATATAATATAATTGATAATATCTATATAACTAATAATATAATCAATAAATATAAATATGTAGTTAATATATACATATATGTAGGTGTAGACATATGTATACATAAAGATACATATATTTCTATGTGTATACATACATATATGCATGGGTGTGTGTGTGTGTGTGTATATATATATATGGAGGAAGGGGAAAGACAGAGTGTGTTCAGTTGTTTCAGTCATGTTCAACTCTTCATGACCCCATTTGGGGTTTTCTTGGCAAAGATATTGGAGTAGTTTGCCATTTCATTCATACATATACATACACATACATAGATATGCATATATATATATACATACATACATACATACACACATACATATTTATATTTATCTATCGAGTTATATAACACACTTCACCTTTCCTAGTCTCTCCTAGGGAGTGATTCCAGTAAGCACAGCATCACCAAAACATTCACAGCCTGCCTCCTGGAAGAGAGATCCTTAGAGACTACATTGTAATCTGAAGGATGGGGAATATACCCTTTTGTGGGTGTGGAGGGCAGGGGGGAGGGCGGGAGGGGAAAGAGGAGGGAGAGTAACTAACATTGAATCAACCATGGGTGTTTTTTCAGTGATGGTGAGCATAAAACAGTTTGATCTTCAGTCTACAATATTTGTTGAGTTTTCCCTGAATGCACATAACTTTTGTCAACAGGCAAGCTGCATTCAGATCCAAATAGTAAGTGTT